>NC_090703.1:11322954-11624598 GCF_040954835.1 Lepisosteus oculatus | reverse complement strand
CGCTGCCCACCTGGAAGGCGACAGAGGGCCAGGACGTGTTACAGACCCACAAGCATTCACAGTTCAGGGGGAGTGACAGGCGGGCTCCAGATTGGGCTCTGCTTCACAACACCAGACACTGGATGGAGAATCAGGGACAGGGTAGGTCGGTCCACACCTAGGACAGAGGAGACAGTAGGCTCATTGCCAGCACAGTCAACTGGGAACGCACCAGGACCTGAGTGAATCGGATTTACCTCAGATGGGTCCTGGACTGGGCCAAGCAGTGGGTCTACGGAGAACCGGATCCATTGCAGAGCTCCAGGAACAGGTCAGGAGAAGGGGCAGGCAGTCAGCTGGCAGGCTGAAGCAGAGTCTCAAAGGTCTTACTTGTGCAGTAGGTGGGTTGGCACAGAACAGTGCAGGAGGTTCTGAGCTGGGCTGGACATGGCTTACGTTATTGGGCAGGTCAAGCCAGAGTATGCCAGGAAACGGGCGGAGAGGATCTACCCAGATAAGGAAGGAGAAAACAACCCTTCGATTTACAAGCTAAATAGTATATTCATAATATATATATATGTTCATGAATTTGACAGTTCTAGTAAAATGAGGTAAAAATCATGCTTGTACTTTAAGTATCAGCATTTGTAGGCAAATCTAATACTGTACATTTGGTTCTTATTTAATTTCTCTAAATATGGTTAAAATAAACACCAGATCATCACCTCTGCTCCACCAAGCATGAAAATCGTGTTCAGTAGAAAACTCAGTTATATTTGGGGTCAATCCTATATGTAATTGTTTTACCAGTCTTTTTGATCCTAACAATTATTTGATATGTTAGACCACTTTTCAATGAGTTCTGATTCCAGACAAAGGATGCTATAATGAAAAGAATACAGTACTGCAAGTAATTTTGCAATACACTGCAGCAAAGAAATGTAAACAAATTACCACTGATTGTTGTTTTTGGAAGTTAATGTGGTTGAAATAGAAGAAATTAATTAGCACTGATAGAATGTCAAATTTAGGACTAGCTTTTGATACCTAAACTTGCATGATCTGTTATATTGTAATAAAATCCAAAATCAGTGACTGCACTGATTGACTGATATATTGGCTTCCAAAATGCCTACATGCCGATGAAAATCCATCCTAATTTTAACTGATGTACAATTAAAATACAATAAATCAATTTGCTTAATGCTATCACGTCTTCCATGTCTTTTATAGTATTTTTCACCTGAAAGGATCTAAAAAGTATTATTGAATTTAAGAGGAGACGCGCTTCATTTAAAACTGGAGTACAGCACCCACATGGGTGACAAGCAGCAGCCATTTTATGCCAACTGCCCCACTGCACAGTAGGTCAAGTAGAGAAGTGATAAATTGCTGTAATAATTGAATTAATGGGGAACACTAGGAAGGTCAGACCATAGAAGCTCAGAGAGGAAAATTAGACAGAATTAACATCCTAGCTCATTCTATACATGTGATCTTTAATGGCAAATGATCAGAACCTAAGGTTAATATGTCATCTGAAGGATGCAGCCTCTTACAGCACAATTTCAAATTCTTACCGACTCTGTTCTCAATTGGCAGTGGATCCCAAAGAGCTTAAAGGGCATCTTCTCCATCTTGTGCTCACTGTGAATTCACCCCTGTACATCCACAAACCACTGGCTCTAGTCAAAACATAGCATTCTAGCTGCCTGACCTGGGAATCCTTCACTGGTCTCCTGTGACTGAGTAGAAAATCATCTCATTAATATTGTCTGGGAGGATCAGGCAGATAAGGGCATCTGAGGGAGCATCCCACATTCTTAGACTCAATTTCAGGAATCAGTATCTGAGCAGCCCACAAGCCTAGCAACCAGAGGAAGTGTTTCCTCTCACAGGACTAGGGCTAGAAGATTTTAAAAATGCTACTCATATCCAGAAGATTGGACAAGACATATATTTTTCAATATGTGATTAAAGAAATAAATAAAAAAGTCTCTCCTGAAATTGCTTTCTTTTCTAACATAATTCATTCTGAGCTAAGCACTCTAAATCAGTTAGAGATCATCAAAGCTTTATTTATTATCCTGTCAGCATCACCTAAATCAATGAGTTCTTTGGAATGTTCCATATACATACTGCAAAGGCAAAACTTTGACATGGAACATGAAGATGTATTGGGATCAAAATCTGTTAATGAACAATCAGTATTGTAGCACCCATGTTGGGTGCTTTAACAGCTGCTCCGTCCCCTCTGGCCATGTGCACGCAGGGCAGGCTGGGAACAGGGGACTGGGGGAAACCAAACTGTCTATAAGGGGGCAGGGTCTGTGAGGCGTACTCTTCCCTTCGTGTCTGTGTTAGTGTAGGTGCAGCGCTGTAACCCCTGTCCCTGTGTGTGTACCATTCCCTGGTTCTGGTTAGTAAATGTGTTGTTCAACCCCTTTTCGTGAGTCCTACTCCATTCCGTACCAAACCCTGTGATCGTTACAGTCGTAAACACGATATAATAGTAGACTTTTCAGATACATATACTTTAAGTTTATTAAAATTGCAAAAACTATGTAGACACTATAGTAGATCACTAATAAATAGTCCTTCTTTCCAGGAGATTCTTATGTTTTTCTATTCAAATATTTTCAGGTTCCTCTGACTCTCTAGATCTGCCAATGACTTAATCGCGTTTAATCTTTACAATAGAAGAATGACATTTAATTCCAGTACTGTAATTCTTTCCAAAAGCCATGAGTATTATGTGAATAGTGTGGCAATTAACATCACCCTGTATAAAATGAAAAATAGATCTTTGAATACTTGTGATTCATTTCATTAGGCAATTTAAAACCCTGTGCAAGATAGGTCTATGGCACCTTGGGTGACAGCTGATAAGAAATGAGTTATTCAGCAGATATTCATAAAATACTAACACGTGAACCTCTACAGGGTGTCTGTCTGTTTAACAAATGGAGTGGCAATCTGCTTTCCTGCCTTTCAGCCTTCCTCAGCACACAGACCTCATGTCAGTTACTTTTTTGCCTTCTTGTTGAAGCCACTGTTCCATCTGCCATCTGTTAGATGGTATTAATATTAAGCCATTTTGCACATGGAAACAGGTTTTGATCCCTTCTCAGAAATGATAAATACATGCAAACCTGCAGGCAGTTTTGATGGCTTCCCAGGATATACAGTACTATTGTCATGACACACTATAGAAAAGCCTTTTCAGTTTTCTGGGCATGATTGTTAGTAGCAGAGAAATAATGCCTCAGAATTATTTGAGTCTTCAATAATAAGAAAACCACAAAGCATCAACAAAGGTCACTGTTGTGAAATGCTATTGTAAAGCAATGTGGCAGCTAGGCTTCTATAGAATGGGCGTTAGTAGTAAAAACCAATATAAAATAATTATTTGTGCCTTTGGCAACAATCACTTCCTTCTGTCTCATTTGTGCTTCTAATCAAATAGACTTCCAACAAAATTGAAATAATCTGTAAGATTTGTAATGGGAAATGTGATTATTAGAAATGATTACAACAATTATTACAACAATGTCAAGGACACTCACTGAACCTTTACAAAAATAAAGCACATCTTCAGTATATGGTATTTTTTATTTTGCGTTTGTTATTTTAAGTATTTTGATCATTTGATCAAACAACTAGAGTCGTGCATATTGTAACGCAACTGGGGCTCAGGCGGGCGCCCTTGCCGCATTAGGTCGGCCCCTGCACCGTCCGGGGCTCGAACCCGGGACTTCCGCGTCTCTCTGCAGCGACCTAGCCCCGTGAGCCAAAGAGAGATCTCTCCCCAGCCCAGTAGCTGTGGTCCTGCTATCACAGGGAAGGGCGGTGACGTCACCCGCTCTGGTACGCCGGCTCTTACACACAGTGCTTGTCGGCCGTAAGCGTTACACTCTCCCCCGCTTAAATCGCCGTCCCCGGCGAAGGGCTATCCCGCCCCGCTTCTGACACCAATGTAACGCAACGGGGGCTCAGGCGGGCGCCCTTGCCGCATCTGGTCGGCCCCATCCCGACTGGAGGCTCGAACCCGGGACCCACACACTGCTTGTCGGCCGTAAGCGTTACACTATCTTCAGTAGCACTACCTTACCTATGCGATATCAACTAAGTAAAACTAGACATACCTTTACTTTAATTCTGCAAACATTTGTGTTTCAGATATGTTGACCAGAGCTTCTGTATTTCAATTTAACAATGCCTTATAGTAATCAACGTCACACTAATGTATTAGAATGAGCTTTCTAATCAGAAAGAGTAAAAAACTCACCGCAATCGTTTGTGCCGGTTATTGTCGCTGTAAGTAGCGTTTGCGCTGCTTTCGTTTCCGAGAAATAGCGTCTTGTTTTTTCGTGTAATCACGTGACTATCTACAAGGACGATTACAGAGACAGTACCAACAAATTCGGTACTTGAACTCCTGATTATGATAAAAACAATGGGGGCAATTTTTTTTCTGAGTCTGGTCCGGTGGGGTGGATGTTTCAATGTATTTCAATATAGCGCCTTCTTTTACTGGCTGTGACGTCACTCTGTGACGTACAAAATAGCAAAGTCACGACCATAAGATCTTTCAGTTGTGATCTTTTGACCAGTTGACCCCAGACTTTTCAGCCTTTACACGAATAAACAGTCTTACATTTAGGGAGCAGTTATTATGTTAGTTCATTGGTTAGGTGTTTTCTTTTAATTTTAACCATGTTCTCTAAAATGTATTGCTTGTGTACTCCTTTCATTGGTGAAGAGACACCAGTTTCCAAATTACCGCTGGTACTTGGAGACGAGAGCCCATATTCACATTTTTACGTATTAGTTTCAAGATCAATATAATTTAACAATAAAAAACAAAATTGAAAGCACGACCATAATAATATAATGATCACAGACTTTATATTTCTATTCATTTTTGAAGTACAAGCAGAAGGTGTTTCCCCTACCTTAAATATACGATTAAAAGTGTTCAAATACCATGTATTTATTACAGAAAGCAGCGGAGACATTTATATTGCAAAAAAATGTATTTATTTCTAAGAGACATTGTGAATCAATAAAGATTTAAAAATAAGCCGATGTAGTTATTTTGCAAATAAGTAAAGCATTTTAAAAGTAGATTCTCATTGACAGTAAACAAGCCGATCCACCCGGCGCTGCTAGCAGGAAAAGCTCCCAGACCCGTGATTGGCTAAACCCCGAACAGCTCGGGCCGTGATTGGGTGAAGAGTGAGAATCGACACTCTGATTGGGTAAAGCGCCACAGCGGAAGTTCTGTGTGTACCGTGTGTGCTGTATGAGCACGCTGGATATACAGTAACACATCCATTGGTTTCCAATTACTGATCAATCTAAGAGAAGTCGCACTGAGGTCAAAACTGAATAGCAGACAAATGTCCACAGCGCGTTCACGACTCTGATAGCATGTCACGAGGGATGGCATTACGATTACATCGCGTTACCCATTGCGACCTGCGCATCACTGTCATATATCCATATAACGCGATATGACATACCGCGACAAAATGCACACCCCCCCCCCCCCCGTCGCGACATGGAAACCGCATATCGCGATATGACGTTCCCTGGCAAAGCACCCCGCCCCATGTCGCGACATGAAAGGCCCTATATTGCGATATGACATGCCCAGCCAAAACACCCACCTCCCATGTCACGACATGAGTCCATATATCGCGAAGTGACAAAAACTGTCACACCCATGCCGCGACATGAAGCCCGTATATCGCGACATGACATACCCCGACAAAATGCCCCCACCCGCCATGTTGCGACATGGAGTCCATATGTTGCGATAGGACATACCCTGACTGGATATGCTGACCCCGTGTCGCGACAAAAAGTCCATATATCGCAACAAGTCCTATCTGGGTATATCATGTCCTGATATGAGACCTTTGTTGCGACAGTGGTGCCAGGGTGGTATGGAAGCAAGGCGCCAGTGGTAATATACACTGCCGCAATATACAGTACATGCGATATACATGAGGTCCCTATCATGACATGCTGCAGAGGTCTTGTCGCAATGGTATTCCACAGTTACACGTTTGGGAACAGCGTCTCATGGTAGGGAAAGAAAAGAAAACGTGCATTAGAAAATAAAAATCATAGATCTTGCAATCACGGTGATTTTACATACAGTACATTACAACCACGGGTTTGTGTAATCTAAGACACGGGTGCCCAACCTTTTTTAATGTAAAATCTACCTTTTCATTTTCCAGTTAAGCGCGATCTACCAGTATGAATTTGAAGCTCTGATATAGGAAAAACAGACTGTGGGCACATCAGTACAATAACGGTACCCATCACTAAAATGACAGCAAATAAGAGCAAGTAACTCATGCTAAAGTGAATGTTCCCTATTTTAGGAAAAAATATCCTACCTTAATGTGCGCACTGGCACTGAATACCTAGCTTGAGATTTTTTTTAACGTGTTGGCACTGCTGATCATGTCGATGACATTTTTATTTTGTCCCTGCAGCTCCACATTCTACGGAAACGGGCTTCCATAACATTCAGCTCATTCAGCAGTTCAGTCAAATCTGTGAGGAATGCTAAATCCAGAAGCCACTGGTCATCCTCTAATTGGGCATATTCATAATGTTTAGACGACTTGAGAAACTCTTTGATTTCAGACAACAGCTGTCTGAACCTCGCCATGTTTGTTTTTTAAATCTCCAAACAGAAAGTCAGCAGCCTCAGAAAACGCTTTTTAAATAACTTCTCGATCCCTGAATGAGTTTTTGTGTTGAGCCAGGACATGGCTCACACGGAACGATGAGATGATTGCCGCTTTCCCTCTTGTATTAGGCCTCTTGAAAGCCGACTGCTGCTAGTTGAGATTTTAGTTTTTCCACTCTCAATTTTGTGTGCAGTTTTGAAATGTTGTTCTATATTTCCCTTTTTGACGTTGGCGCTAGCATTGCAAATTTGAATGCGATAGTATAGAAAAATAATCATGTTCCCATTCCTTGTGGTAACGGTAAATTTCGGTCTCTTTGCTTCAACATTTTCGCTCAAATACTACAACTATCAAATAGGTACTCAAACGTATCAAACTGCAGGCCAGTCTGTTTCGTTTCGCTCCACTATTTCCACGTTTCGCACTGTAGCGAATGGTGGTTTGTGCGGCAATAACCAAGAGAACGTTCTTAAGAAGCGACACAACACTATTTACGGAGCTCCTGCAGCCTTTTTCTCCAGTGTCAGCCAGCACTCAGGGAAGATACTTTTACAACCCATTCGACAAGGGTTAAACACACACGAGGGCAGTAAAATGTACGACATTACATGCACAGATCTGAATGAAGTTCTAGGCTATCGAAAATCAATATATCATTTGACCCATTTATTTTTGGTTGGGCACCCCTGCTCTAAGCTGTGCGACTACGCGGCCGCCCACCTTTTTTTAAACTGCTGCGCAGCAAAATCAGAGGGAAGTAACACAAATTTGTGCAGAAAATATTTTGACTGTGACTGTGAATGTTGCCATTTTCCCGATAATGCCAGAGACACAAACACAAACGTGTATCTACGATTGTGTCTAAATTCTTACTTATTTACTTTCTTTGACATAAGATAGCGCACTATATTAGGGTTTTGTAATTTTCTATTTATAATGTGTAGCCTCATTGTGAGGCGTTGCGTAGAGAGACAATTGTATAATATTTGAACCGTATTACATTCATGTTAGTTCAATTTCTTTCTTTCCGTTAATCACTGTTATGTCTGAACGTCAGTTAAGCGTGCAGTCAATGACAGCAGCATTATATAAACACAGTCTCGAAAACCGTCTTCAAGAGTTACATTTAGACACGCTCATGAAAATTAAATTGTACCAAAGCAATGGACAGAATATTAATCTCGACAAGGTGTAAACTCGATGGTTGTCATTGAAAGACAGACGTCAGAAATCATAACTGAACAATATACAGTATGGCTATGTACAGCACGAGTTAGATTTAAACTTCAGTTGGTAGGATAGAAGTGAAGACTTCTATCATTTTCGGTGACATACTGACTTGCTGTTTTTTATAGTGATTAGTGAACTGTTGAACTTAACTGTCGAAGTTAAAGGTATGCAATGCATGATTTGCATTACAGTTGCATGTTGTGAATAAAAAAAGTCCGTGGTAAAACTGCATTAGCGTGCACAATACTAACTATGCAAGTAAGCGGTTTATTGAAATTTACATCAATCAACTGTTCAACAGACAACAAACGAAATATAAGAAAAAAATTTGCACGTTGGAAATGGAATCTTCAAGAACTTCATACGTTTTTTTATCATTCGGGAGGTGCGGTTCACGCATAATTAATGACGTTACTGAACAGCAAACAATCAATCGAAAATTCAGATAATGTGGCAAAACAAGTAGGCCTTCATAGGAGTGGTTAAATACAGTTTTGCAATAAATTATCGGTCAACTCAATAGGTAGTACTTAGAAAAGGCCTTTAAAAATATATATATATAGTAGATACTTCTTTTGGTTTAGCTGGCAAACTATTGCAAACTTTCACAAAATCAGCAACAGCAGTACATGTCATTATGCCCCTTGGGCTTTGCCTTAGGTCTTTTCCGTCGATCACTGAGTTCTCCCATGGGACCATTTTGAAGCCCTGTGCATCCTGCACTACAGCTTTTTTACGCCACTCAGGTTATGTCATCTGCTCAGCAGAAACAAAATAGAGGGGACATAGATTATGCCCTGTACTGTGTTTGCTTGTTCCATGCTTGCCTATGTTCATCAGTCTGCCTCTGTTGCTTGCTGCAAACAGTGTGCTGCTTGCTCATAGAGCTGTTTGCCTTCTCACCCTTGATTATCTGCCCAGTCTGAGGTTTATTGTACAAAATTATTTACAGTGTCCCTTGCTGTTTGGTTACCAGTTTGTTCAGATATAATCCTTTGCAGTTATACTGATACCCTTCACCATGTAAAGGTTTCCAGTGGTCTTCAGTACACCACATCCTCAGGCATATGTTAAGTTTACATTTCCAATAAACTTTTACAGTTGGTCAACTTTGCATAGTGCAGTCAGAATTCCTATGAAAATCACTGACTTACAGTAATCTTGCAACCTCAGTTTGCCTGTATGGGCTTTGAATTTATTTATGTCATGTTCAATTTTCTTTGCATCGTCGGTGTTTTGCCAGTCTTCGTTATCAATATCTTTTGCAGAAGTGTTTGGTGTACTACTACAGCAGAGTTTAGAACACTGATACAATAATTACATTTTGGTACTTCACTATTTCCATCATATCAACTTGAGCAGATACCACTGATATATACTCTGTTTTATACCCAGTAACCAGTTTTCAATTTAAGAAAGAACCAGTAACTGGATTAAAATTCTCATCCAAGTCTAAATCAAAAATTAAAATTAAATCCAAAACCACTATATATTAATTCTAAAAAAGAATAGCCTGAATGTCTGTACATGTAGTTTGATGCACACCTGTAGTTTCTTTTCTAAATCTACCATACCTTTGCCATTGTATACTAATTCCATGAATGGGTAGTATGAGGGTTAATAATTTGAAATGGAAATCAGTAATGAAGAATAAAGTCTGTACAGTCATACAGAATCATGAGAAAGTGGTCTGGGTGGAAAATGAACACCAGCCATCTTAATGGACCAGGAAATAAGATCAAACAATGCTGTGAATAAAGCACAAATATGTTGTGCATGACTTTAGTGATATGCTTGTATAACCTCTGGATACTTTTTCACATTTCAAGCACTTTGATGCTGCTCTTTGAATTTTATGGTCGGCTGGTGTGATTTCAGTTCCATGGTCTGAACACATGATCAAGTTACTACTCCCCCAGGACTTAAGTAAAAACAGAACCTTTCCAGTTATAAAACTTCAACCAACACCTCTAAGAATTTCACGAACAGTACATGCGACTCTACTCTCCACAGCACACTGACAAAAAAGGTACTGCATATTGATTTTCATTAAGATGGAGATTTGCTGCTAATGGCTTTCAGGAGAATGCACTTAAAAGTCTTCCAATAATGTAAGATTGTTTAATTTGTTTTTTTTTTTAGTGCTGCATAGATATGCTCTATAGTACTGAGTATTTCATTTTCAAAATACATGCTTTCCTAAATTTAACATCTACTTGTTTTATATGTCTTGTAGGGTTCTTGAACTTCTTAAATAACATCTTATGGAACAGACATCTGTCACCTACTTTATATTACTACTGTATTTTGAGATTATGCATAAGAATTTCAGGGACTAATGGAATCTTTGCAAATGATCACATTTAATGTTTCTTTACTACAGATATATCCTTTTATTAAAAATTGTAAACTGCATTATGAGTGATAATGAGAGATGAACAGTTACCTGTTTTGATTTAACATCATATTGTCATACAAATCAAAACAGATTTGACATATTAGTACAGGATGCATTGTAAAGTTCTAAAAAAATGGCTGAAAGCCACTGATGAAAAGCCAGTACAGCAGGACATCAAAGTTTAGCTTTTAAAATGTGTAAGACCTGTGCTCAAACTCTTAATGTTGGTGTACTGCAGAGTCATGAGTGAATATGAGACCTTGAGTCTCATGGGTTTTCAGTACAGCTCATTCTGTTGATAGAACACTGCGGTTTGCTCACTTGGTCATAGGAGGTAATTTACACAGCAGTAGTCACAAACAAGCATGTTTAAACCCACTGGGCTTGATAAAATGTTTGGAAAAATGACCTTGTTAGTTTTAAAATAAAAAGTACACTGCACTCATATCAGAAAAGTCTGAAATTACATGAGGTTTGAAAGAAAACACCCCCCTTTCTCATACAGTAGGTTTCATTAAATCATGTTATGCTTGTGTAGAAACTGGTAGGTTATATAACAATCGTGGTGAATTGATACAGTGGAAAACCCTACATGGCTAAGCAGGTAATGATCTAAAATGCACACAGACAGTATCCTCGAGATTAAATTTTAATATAAAGAAATCAGCAAGCAGGAGAAATTATCCTTCTCTATTAGCAAGTCTCATTGTGTGGCTTCTGAACAGTGAAGCCTGCTTATCTCCTCCGTAAGCACAGTAGTCCTGAACAGGAATGACTGGCATTTCAAATAAGAGCAACTCATTCATATTTATAGACACCTGTACTCTTCACCGTATGTTTCAGCCATGTGGAAAACATAGCACTGACTCACATTGGTATGCAGGTAAGAGGCTGCATTTACTAAAGAGGACAGGGCAAAATTTAAGTTCATATCTTATTGCACTCCCTTTGTGGTTCTGTGTTCTGTATTGGACAATACAATCTTTAGTTTTCAATCATGTATCTTTAATACAAGCAGAGTATCAGAAATTCTCTAGTGAATGCATTTATCACCGTAGCAACAGCAAGACACATTTATGGAATAATGTAGTCTGGTGTTAAAAAACCCCAAGCTCAGTATTGAAATGCCAAGCAATTAAAAAAATGTTTCCCTTAACATTTCTACAAGTATTGCTTCAGCAACCTACAAGTTGCGTGAAAGCACTATTTAGAAAAAGAAAATAGTCAGCACTCATGATATAACTTTCAGGAAATTTTCTACTACAATTTGTATGGTTACTGTGACAAAACTGCCTTCTGTAAGTCATGGGATGGTCACAAAAGTCACCGCATGCACAGAAAATAAAAAAGAGGTGCAAAAATGTGCAAAAAAATAAAAAACAGAGTAACAGCCATGAAGATGACTGGTACTAATGATAGTGTCCTTTTCTCTCCATGTGCTCTGGGATGAGAAATACACCTGGATAGCAACAATATGGAACAGGTGAGTCAACCATGTAGGTGTAAATGTGAAAGACCTTATGAGACTGCCATTCGTCACACTGCCATTATGTTACTCTACTTTATCCATGACTCCACTTTACTCAACAACAGATTTCCAATCTGTGAGTGTAAATGGGTGTAACTCAACCCACCGGCTGTAATTCAAAGTTCTATTTTTGTTTGAGGATTTAACCCCTGTCTCGGAGCATTTCAGTCATGCATAATCATGCCATGTAAAGGTGTAGTTATAAACATTTTAAAAATAAACAACAAAATACTGTATTCACTTATATGGTTAATTAATGTATAACCACCATGTTTCCTTACAACTTATTGTAATCATAAATGTACAATAATGCTTAATAGACATTTAGAATCTTAACTTTAGTCATCGTCTCTCAGAAGTCTGGTCTTGGTTATTTTAAAACATTTAGCCACCACCATTTTCAGTTTACACCTGTTTTTCTCAAGGAAGGAATCATTCGGTTTGCTGAATTAAAGAGTCCCAGAAAGTTTTTTTGTGTGATTTTTATTGATATTACTGGGAGATTTTTTCTCCTTTTTAATTAAAATAGTTCTTCCTAGAGATGTTGAAAATACATCATATTACCTACAGATGGAAACCTAAGCTTGCACCTCTTCAGTGGAAAAATAAATTACCCTTGTTAAATGGACTGTAGTACGGTATACGAAACACAAAGGGACAAGTAATGGGTTTATTCCATGCTGAAAGGAGAAGAAAGAAATCACAACTTTTGGGACGTGGAGCCTTCTTCGGGTGTAAGCAAATCTATTGCTTGTTCCTTTGGAGCCTACGCATGCTGACGTAGCTACCCACCTGAACTACTATGAAACACAAAGCTTTGTCCCTTGGTCATTTCTGGCTATATCCAGTAGGAAAGCTTCTCTAATGAATGAATTCCATGAAGAAAGTGTGTCAGGTACAATGACCCCTTATATACACCACTAGTTGCATTTGCAAGAAACAAAGTCCATTTCGATCTCCCATACTGTTCTGGAGGGGATTAATTAAGAGGAGAACTGCACAAACACCTCATCAATATGTATATATTACACTTCCTTGTTCAAAACCTCACATCACTGCAGCACAAACTCAATTGATCTAGCCGCCCAGTTTTTCATTTATTAATAGCTCCTCTGAGGTGTAATGGTGGTACGTCTGTCGATTTTAGCACTGCAGTGCAGTTTATCAGTATTTGTCTTTGTGCCAAACTGAATTTCAGTGCTGATTAAACTTTAATCTCTCTGTGACAAAAAGGAATGATGAAATATAAAGCTCACACCTTCTTCCTTCAGAAAAAAAGATATGTCTCCTGGCAACAACAGTTCCTGTGATATAAAGAAGTAAAAGGGCTTCATTTTCACTTTTTAAAGTGTAGCAAATTTGTGTTAATACCATCACTCAACAGCACTATCTAGTGGTCATAATGTCCAATTTTATATTTTAATAACCTTATCAATGTAACTTTGTTTCATTTTAATATATTTTGATTCAGGTCTAGGACAAGTATCTCAAACGTCCTTGAACAGGGAAGGACCATACAAGATTTTTTACAGACACCTGAAGTTTTTACAGGCACTTGTCGATTACATACTGATAATCCTTGAAAATAACAGGTTATAAAAAATCATTTTCAAGAAAGCAAACTATGAAAGAGCATTTAAGACGGACAGCATAGGATATATGTGGAAACAGTAGGGAAGAGAAGGCAAAGGATTAAAGATTTTCTGCCTGAAGCACAGAATAGATGAATCTGAAGAGCACACAAATCAAAGGCTAGAAGGCAGTGGTGCAAATGGTTTAATAAATCAAGAAAAATATAAAGAGAAAGAAAACATTTAATTAAATAATTAAAAACTAAAGGGTCCCTTTCAGGAAAAGGTGTATAATGAACTGCAAGTAGAGATAGAGCAGGACATTAGAGATAGAACAGGACATACAACAACCATAAGAGAGGCAAAAATCATAGTACAACGAAGGCAAAAATAAATAATAAAGACGATATTTTTTTCTGTATCGCAGGGTAAAAAAAACAGTGAAGGACAAAGTGTCTCGGAGGTAAAAACAGAAAACATTTTAATAATGAAAGAGAAATAGCTAACGTAATAAATATTACCAACTGATATGAATACTGCACGAATGTTTCGCTTATATGTGCTCAAATGAAGAAATCAGCAACATGCCTCAGGCTGAGGAAATATAGGGTTCTATATTAATTAAAATTACAGGTATTAGTTGTACTTCAGATTAAAAACACTCTCCAGGGCCTGATGGTATTTACCAATTGTACCTAAAGAAAAACAAAAAAAATATTCCTTAGCAAAGAATTCCTTATCAAACGTTTTTCAACTCACACAAGACCTACAGTATGGGTCCTCAGCAAAACATATGCCAGAGAAAGTGGCTACATTCCCATAGACAAAAAGGGTGAGAAAAATAATCACAAAGTAATTCCAGATAATAAATCTTACTTCCATTGCATCCAGAGTCCATTGCATTAGATTGGAGTCCATTGCATTAGAACTAAACTACAGCATCATTTATATTGAAATGTATTATTTTCAAAAAGACAAGCCTTTTTTTTTACTTGTTAGAGTTCTTTAAACAGCTGATGACAGTAGTGATCTGCAGGACTTAGATCAGGTCAAATGGTTTTCTACTGCATCAATATTGATGTCTTGAAATCTCTCCTTTATAAATCCTAGTGCTGTTTTGTCTTCCATTGCATTTCTGGTACTTTAGCACATCCCAATAGGCTTGGAGGAACACAAAACTCAAAGACTTTGTCAATATATCACTAAACAGTAACATTCCCTCAATCTGCACCAAAGATATGCTTGTGTTAAAGGAGATTCCTCCTCATAGGATCATACTTCCTCCAATGGTTAGTTTGAGTGATGCAGCGGTCAGCATAATAGCACAAATATCTATCCTAACATTGTCTTTTGGCAGGTCTGTGAAGAGCAAAATGGCATTCATTGGTGAATAAAACGTATGACTCTCTCTACGACTACAACTTCATATAAGTACAAATCATTTCCATGCCTGCAAGGAAGCCATTCTGCTGCTCTGCCATAGTCACTGCTGTCTGAAAACAGTGCGCGGACCCAATACCTACTGTACCAGGACATGGCCTGTCCCTCTCATAGCTAGTCTCCTTGACTGTCCAGGTTAGTTTGCTGATCACTAAGAAGCAAAATTATCTCGTTCTTCAGGCAACTTTTCTCACAACCTTTGACCCTGGCACCCAGGTGATCTTACAAAGTACAAGCATGGTCATATCTTTGGCTGTTCTTGCATTAACTAAAATCAGGTGTTATTGAATGGCTGCTTATATAGATTCTTGATCATCTCATTTTGACAATTTTTACTCAACTCAAATACGAAGCACAGAGTGCCTACCATTTTTACCTGAAATCATAATATGCAAGTCATTATATGTTCGTATTTTCTCATATCAAGTAACAATATGCTGATGCACATTGAACATGCAACAGTCCAGGTTTTAAGTAAAAGCCATACTGGGGTGAATATATAGGTGAATATTTTACTGAAGCAATCTGACTATACAGTACATAACATCACAGTATATAACATCAGTGCCCAAGTCTAAATCACTTTGGATAAAACTGTCAGCCAAATAACACAAAATATTAATCATGCAGTTCAAACTACAGACAATGGTATAATTAGTGAGATCTGTTCAAATAAAAAACCCAACATAAATTAAGATTCTTTTGTAATTTTAAACGATAAAATAAAGAAAATGGAAAACGTATCAGTTACAGAGCGGGGTGTGTCCAGTCAACACAGAGGTAGGAAGATAAGGCATCACCAGTCAAATGACTGAGGTCATTACCCCTTTTGTGGGAAGTGCTGTGCCTTAATTTAATCCATGGTGTTAAGGAGATCAAAGCCAAAAGGAATTCCTTTTTTTTTCCCATCATGTTACATTACAAACACAACAAATTGTGTTGTGAATGAACTGGAAAGGGGGTTATGCATGCATAATGAGGCGTAGTGTTAAAGAGAAGATCTGAGTCCCCCTGTTATCTCATTAAGTATCTTTATGATTTAACAATACCCTAAAATTATTTTTATTATGAAGTGCTGCAGTTGCAATGAATTACAAATCATTAATACACTCGTTCCAGCTCTTCCAGGCACCTGCTGTGCTTTAATTACCTTAACTGGATGATTATAAATGAGAGAATTAAAAAGAATGGTTTAATAAAATAATGTAAAACTTCTCAAAACAACAAAAATAATTTATGTGTTGTTAATGTGGATTTAAAACACATATCAGAAAAGGAGTGTTTAGCTTAATCTTCTTTAATATCTTATATTCATACAGTATGTTAGTGCAGTATATTAAAATCTTTCTATAACAGGAGCAATGGGGACACCTCTGTTTGTTCATGAGAGGTGCAATCCATGAAACAGTGTTATATCTTCCACAGACTGCATTCTGCAGAGGATATGTGCTCCCAAGGCTCCAGAAGGCTTAATTTTTCTTGACTTTGCCAGACAAACATTATGGTCCTACGTGATTTCAGTAAAATGCCAGTTTAACTTCATTATCACTGGAACACTATAGCAATAAACGGATGCACTGTTTGATTCCTTGATCTTTGAAACAATAACTTCTGTTATGAAGAAGTAAAAATGACAGAACAGTGCTTCTGGGCTTGCATGAACATCAATTTGAAGCAATGTTTCTTTTAATTCTTGCAACCTTTATTTGCTGGAGAATGAAGCTGAGTAACAAACTAGGATTCGTTTAAATTGCATTGAGTCGGCACGGCTCAGATGTGCCCTTCACTATACTTTCCTCTCTATACTTTCTCCTGTGCACCATAAATAATAGTTAGCTGTGCATCTGTCAGTAGATGTTGCTTTAATGTAGTGTTTCATGCTGTGGCTGGTGGTAGGGTGCTCTTATAATTGATAACTGCTGTGTGTCTTGCCATTAACTTTGCTAAAAACAAATAAAAAGTTGTTTCAGCAAAAAGGCTTAAAAACAGTTTTTATTCCTCCTTGATGTGCCTTTTTAATGGTACTGTAATTTTACAATTACTGTATAACATCAGTCTGGTTGTCTGACATATCACACATGGGAAAGGTGGCTATAGAAAAAGTAGAGCTTGCATCTTTATCTTTAGGAGTACTTCTTCATTTTCACAAACATAGAAATTCCAAAATTAAAAGTACTAAATTAATTAGAATTAATTTTTCATTCTTTACATAACTCATGATTTTATTTCCAAAATGCAAAATTGTCCAACATTATTTAGAACAAAACAAGAAAGCCAATAAACGAAATAAACTTGAAAATAAACAAAATATTAACAAAAATTGCACTGGAATTACTATATACTGTAATTACTGATGCAATACATTATGTACCAAAATGTTCTATACGTTTGGTTGAAATGAGCCAGATTTGATCAATTTGTCCCATTATCAGGGAAAAAAATAATTAATTCATCCATTCTGACTTATACCTGTTAAGCACAAAACACAAATTCATCAAAGTACACATTTAGCTTTCAGATGGATTTACAGGTATCTCCATCCATTAACTATAAAATATTAGTTGCTCAAATGTTATGGGTTTTAATAATGTAGGAAAAGCACTAATGTAAATTATCGAACAGGAGACTCAGTATTGACTATGACCTTAAAAGAAGTGTTTTTTTTCTGAATAGTTTAGAAGTCAAACAGTGAGTGGGTAAGTTAAACTTACTAAATCTGGTAATGCTGAAACTTCACTTAGTCACTCTTTAAATTCCATGTACAGTCATATTTTATTTTTTGTGAATGAAATGATCTGCAGTCTTCAGTTAGAACTCAAACATGGCAAATGTATTCCATTCGCGAGAGTAAATTAGTTCAGTGCAAGACATGTCTTCTCTTCTGCATAATGGAGCCTATAGAAAAAAACCACACCTTTTCGATAGAATATTTCAAATACTGTACTGTAGAGGCTCTGAAGAGGTTTCATTTCCAGGGCTAAAGGCTAAACTATTTCAAAAATCTAATCATGCAATGAAGAAAATACAGTAAGCATGATGTTACCTAATTACACAAGTTACCTAATTATCTGATGTGACACCTGGCGTCTGTGGGCTACTAATCACACACAGTGGGACATATCATATTTGCAGTCCTGAACTGAAGTCCAGCCTGTTTCTCTGAATTATGGCTCACCCCATCTAATAATCAAAATAGTTCAGCAACAGCAATTACATCATCCTATAGTTTGCTGGGACATGGTGTGATTCCTCCTTAGAGCACTCACAGGTGTTAAAACACATTTCTAGCCCTGCATGGTGTATCTATTTCCTTCAAGATTCAAACATATGATAGAAGCAAATGAAAAGGGCCAGCATAAACTATGTTGGCTAAAGAGCTTTTCTTTAAGTGCGATATTAAGTTGTTGATAATTATATAATTATTAATTTCTTTTGATACGTGATTCCATATTATATTCTGTATTAATCAAATTCTACAAGTATACTTTTGTTTACTCCGATAACGAGCATATTCGCAGAAAAAAGTTAAAACATTATCACTTTTCACAAAGTACAGTATATACACTTAATATGGTCAGAAGGAGCAAGTACAGTAAAAAAGTTTCTGAAATAACCACATGTAAGACTTTGATGCTCAAAATGTTTAGGGGGAAAGTGGAATAATGGTGCGTATTTTTTCTTTAAACTACCAATACCAGCCAGATACAGTTTACATGATATGTTTATGTTCCTAAATTAATATAGTTTATCGTTTATCATTTATTTTTATGCTCAGCTACTAAAACTTCCCTTTAATTGTAAAATTGCATATAAATATTCAATACTAAGCGGATTAAAAGATAATTAAAGAGATTAAATGATTAATTTACCAACCAATGAACCACGAGTGCCCCTGTCGGTCATTTTGGCTAGCCAATCACGTACCGCGTTATGACATAGGTAATTGCGTGCAGTACGGGTTTGTACCACACAGTTTGAATGGCTGCATTTGTACACTAGTTCTGATTTATAGTTTAATGAGTAATGATTTCTGTTTTTATGAGAGGCTAAACTGTGTATATACGAACTACAGTGGGTCAAGGTGGGAACCAGGGTCCTGTAAAATGAACAAATCAGGTTTGCTGTTTTACCAATTTACAGACGCTGTAACAGAAAGAATCTTAAAAGTTTGGAAAATATAAAAAAACAATGAAAATAAGATAGATTGTCACTTACAAAGTAACAGTATTATTAGGCGCTGTTACAGTAAAGTAGGGAGGGACATTAAAAGATTTACAGTATTTTATGGATAACTTGTTCACAGTTGCAAATCTAATGAAATGTTCTGTTAAATAAAAACATTTTTTTCTGTTACCACTTTCAGTAGGACTGGCTTTTATAAAAAATCCAGTTATTCTTTACATTGAATTTAAACACAAAATTCTGGTTTGTACAGTGGTGCATATACTGTTGCACTTCCTGAGCATCCAGTGGTCTGGGAATGACATGAACATAATAATGTCAATTCCTGAGGGATGTTTGCTTCTGATGAGATAACTGATGGGAGGTTAATGTGACGAAAGACATGTCTTCTAAATGGAGCCAGTTTAGCTGATGAGTTTAAAATGGATGTGCAGTAATTTTAACGGTGAAAAAAAACAGAGTAAATGGGCTCCAGGCTTCTTTTCCCGTGTGATTTATTTTAAATCAAAATAAATTGCTTTTATTACCAGGTTAACGTTTTTTTTCAGAGGCTTGCCTTTAATGAAGACATGATTGTTCCGAGAAAAGCAACTATTTTTGGAAGGAGAAGTAACAATTTTTCTTTATCAACAATGGTCCTTAATGACTCCTCAGTAGCTGTTTCCAAAGGTGAACTTGAGACCACTTGGCAACAGTGAAGTGGCTCCAATGTTTTCATGTTTCATGTTCAATCAATTCTGTCAAGTAACTCCGCATTCACTTAAGCCTTGGAGGTGTACTGGAATATTGATCTAATATAATAAAGACTGTTGTTTTCAGGAAAAAAGAAATCAATAACAAGTTGAGAGGCTGCCATGACATTCATCCAATCTCCTAACAGACTGGGCTTAGTTTACAAATTATAGAACCCAGAAAACAATTGGTTCATCAAGTTCATTGGGTCACAGTGAATCAAAAACATTTGCTGTGCAGGATGTTTAAAAATGCCCTTGATCTTAGAGATCCATTAACAGATGTATGGAAAGGTTTTGACTGTAGGCCCAGGGTCCGAGCTGGCAGCAATTCACACGTCCATCCTCAGGGGACTGAACTCTCGTTTTAATGCCACGATCACATTCTGAAGAGGAGAAATAATATGTCAAAAACAAGATTAAACATTCTACATGTGGTTTACGTTTTCATGGATTTACTTATTTATTTGACAAAAAAAAGCCTGAAAAAGTGACCAGGAAGATTGTAGTGAGGTCTCTTACATGACAACATTAGCACTTAATTGCCATTCACAAGCGTTTCCATCATTCAGTAAGCCTCCAGCTGGACATTTGTATTCCAGTCACTGCCAGTGCTGCAGCACTGTACTTTCCAGTCTCTCCAGTCCTGTGCTACTAATATCAGAGGAACACAGGACCACACCTGGGGTCAAACACTCACCTGATTTAAATTGTTGTTGTATAGTTCCTATAGTTCTATAAGACATGACATGACATAGTTTTATGTCTAGCAGGTAAAGCTGAAGACTCATCATAATGATTGCTGAAATGCTGAAATGGAAAGTGTTTTCAACTATTTTTTCCTTTTCATGTTTTAGTTTGATAATCATTATGTCTGTACACCACACTGCATATATATTAAGTATTAATAAGTGAGAGGCTAAAGTCAGATTTGATGAAGAAAAAATTAATGTACATAAATTTTTCTCAGTGCCACGGTGTAATCCTTCATTTTAATTGTTGGCTCTGTGTTTAATTAACCTTATGCAAATGAATATATTTTTTTTTAAATGTGAATGCGTTCTGATCCATAAGAATTTGGTTAAGCAGGTTCATTTTCCAGATCAAAAACATGTGCATGCTAGTGCAGTGTATACTGTCGTCTTTTTATATAAAAAAATATGCTTTTAAAAGTTGCCTTTTAAGCATGAACTGCAGTCTAATTTCCTTCAGATCTCTAAGGCATACACTGGCCTCATTCATCATTACACTCATAATGATATGCATAAATCAAAAGAAATATCTCATTACAATATTGGCATGGAATCAAAATGCTCAGGATTATTCATACTTTAATTAACAATAAAGTCAACAGAGGGCAGCAGTTAAAGAAAAGATCTGTCACAGGCTTAAAGAAAAAAACACACAGTTAGGAAACAAAAGTAGAAATTAATGGGAACACAATACATTACAATAGTTTAATGCAGCTCCCTCGAAAATGATGGGTTTGGCTTCTGTCCAGATGCATATTTGCATATCCTGACAGAGATAACCTGCAGAACAGGTGAGAGTTCGATTTCCTAATGGCCACAGTTGAGTGAAACCTTCCTTTACAGATCACTCCCTCTAAGCATACTGAATGACTTCCAGAATGGTCTGTGATGACAGTGTGTGATAGTGTACTGACCCAGTGTTAAACCCACAAGGCAATAATACGTATTGGTAACACAGACACTGTTCCCATGGTAACCAAACTCCTTGTATGTGTGAACATTTGTATGTTTGTATACAGAAAGGCTCCTGCTGTTCTGCTTCACAATTTTAAGGTCCCAAGCAAATGCAGAATGTATGCATGATAGGAATATGTTTTAATTAGTCCTCACAGTTTGACAACACTGAAACCAGAACCACCTGTATCTAGACAGGCTTCTAATTCCGCTTGCTACAGTATATCTAAAGTTAAAGTGGACAACCTTAAAAACACCTATTCTACCTTAAATTAGGGCACGTCACTGTGAAACGTGATGAGAGACAGTATATACGGTACAGTATATGTCTTACCAGGAAAATATTTCATGGTTATGGTGTATTTTAAAAGCAAGCACGTATTGTACAGTATATATTTATAGACAGTAGGCAAAAAATGCCATTTAACAGGATTTTGGGTTACCACATGTGACCAGTATGGATTGTGTGCAATGTGGAATAGTGTCTACCAGTGTCTGGAGTACTGCAGGAGGAATGTGGCATCATCATTCCACAAGCAAGTCAATCAATTTGCAACTGGTTGATGGAGGTGGAAAATATTGTCGCAGGCATTGTTCCAGTGTATCATATTAAAGCTCAGTTAACTTCCGATCCGATCTTATGTAAATCAAACTGGAAGTAATGTAAAAGAGTTGTCTTTGGCTGGTTATGGAGAGCCACACAAACATAATTAGGATATCAATCTCAAGCCCTGTAATGTTGTTAGACACTTGTGATGAAAGAAAAATAGAAGAGAAAACAAATATTTCTTTATTAATTTCCTGAAGCATCAGGAGCTTGTGAAGTCTGTCTCTGACACAGGATATGCTGTTATACACTTGGTTAAAAATTTAAATCAGTCTTATCTTTGGCCACAGACTTTTAGAAACAAAATCTAGCCTTACAAAGGATCAAAAGACAGCTGAAAAGAGTAAGCACTGAGAGAGAGATACAGAGAATTGATACACAAACCATATATCTTGTTACATTGATAGCAATATGATAGCAATAAATAACAATATTTATAATGTAATATGTATATGAAAATGGAATATATATTTATGTCAACCAAAAACGTTTAAAAAAAGAACTTTAAGGCAGCAACTTTGTCTCTCTCTCTCTCAATAACCCATAAATGGATAAGGAACAAGTAATAGGTTTATTCCATGCTGAAAAAAAGAAAACACAACGTTTCTTCAGGTGTGAAGAAGGCTCCACGGCCGAAATATTGTGTTTTCTTTTTTATTTTTTTCAGCATGGAATAAAGCTATTACTTTGCAGCCTATGCATGCTGACGCAGCTACCCACCTGAACTACATAAATGGATAATACTTTTATAAACCCATACTGCATAATACAGTTGCATCAGTTAGCCATTGTTGCAATTCTGTTGTCTTAAACCTGATCAAACTTTGTTCTCCCGAAGTCCTTGCACTGCTTCCTGTGGGAAGTGCAGCTGCACTAAATGTTGACTTTCATGTGGTTACCATCTACAGTACCTTGAGCAACTGAACAACTCCATAAGGAAGAAAAAATGAAAGTCATGAAAGTGGAACAATCATTCCCAACAGAACGTATTTAATGCCAACCTTAATTGGGTCTTTATTAAAAATTAAAAGAGAATTTTAAAAAGCAGCTCATGTCCCTGTGTTGGAACGTGTGTCAGTAGGCGACCTACCTCTTGATTTTGTGAGTGTTTACACTGCCTCTGGATCACAGATGGCCCTTCTTTCCATAAGATGAACATTTCTTTGAATGCCAGTATTTCAGAAATGAAAGACATTGATAAAGTCAGCCCAGTGGATTTCCTTAGACAGAACAGTGAAACATGTGGAATTGCAATTAAAACATGTGAATGCTTACTTACACAAAGGGATGTAGGAGTGTGGAACAAGATGCCCAACAATTGAGCAAAAGCCAGTCGCCTGGCTTCTTTCAAGAATGAGGCCCTTGTATCAATCAACAGGCAATATGGGCCAAATGTCTTCCTCTCTCTTGTAACCTTTGGTATGTTGTTAAGTTAGCTTTAATCTGCCTCACATTTTACCAATGCATATGATATGATCAAAAGTGATATTGTAAATGAGTCAATCACTGCAAGTGAAACACCACTTCTTCAAAACATGAAAGGAAGGTGCGCAGCTCCAGTGTTCACACATCTTTAAATAAGAATCTAGTCGTTTGAAAAAAAACTTTAAAGAGCAGAGGAGCAGGTTATTGTGATCAAACTAGATTTAACAGAAAGGGTTGGTAAGTTGTGAAAAAAAGACCTAAACATGAATGCTCTTAATGGGCTACACAAGCCCTCAGGTAAGTAACAGTAACAAATACCTTTACGAAAATATGCAAAGTCTGTTCATTCATGCATGTAGCTGATGTCACAATATTAGTTCCCCCTCCTTAAGGGTGCTCCAGCCCTTTCACTCAAGACTGTATTCTATGCACCTGCTCCCTATTCCCTGCCCACCTTAAAAGCCAGGCGCTGACGCTCATCTGGGCTCTGCTCTGATTTCCATATCATGCGAGTCCGGGACCTGGAAGCGCCTGGTCACGTTAAGGTTTTAACCTCCGTTCCCGTTCCCCGTCCGCCGGTTCCGACCCGGCCTTCGTGGTTTTAATTCCGAGTTCTGATGGATCTCCTGGTTTTGGACTTACCCTTGCGTTTTGGATTTTCCCTAAGGACTACTCTCGGATTGTTCGCCTCGGCCACGCCTCCCCCGTGCACCAGCGCACCTTGGACATGCCCCCTTGTCTTCAGCCCCGTTTTCCTGCATGACGTTTCCCTAGTGTTTCCCCACTTCGTCGGACTGTGTCGTCCGCATAGGGTCCGGAAAGAACTGTTCGTTACAGCTGATGATATAAAGTATTATTCTGAGAACACAGAACATGCAGTTTGAGAGAAACAAAATGAAAACAAACTCAGTAAAACATCTGAGAGATGTGCTTGCCTAGACCTGATACTGTCTAAGAAAATTACAAAAAAGGGAAGAAAACTATTTAAATATAAACAATACAGCCTTCCATTTCCACCATCTCTGCCATGCAAACCACGCAACTACCGATACTGAATGCTATAAAACAAAATTTTACACAGGCTATTACAAATAAATACTAGACACTTCATTTCCTGATTGGATGCCATTTACCTATCATTAGTAGGGAATTTCCATATTCCATATTCAAACAGCAGCAGCTTTACAGGCCAGAGGTTATCCTGGTTTTTCCGGAGTCAATCACACCCCCCAACCCTGGGCCATCGCAGGTATTACCCACCAGGAGTGCTGTTTCCGATTTAAACTGCTGAGTGGACTTGAGTGATGTGGTGAAGTACCTCACTCATGGTACCACACCAGGGCCTGGAAACCACAACCCACCCGTTTGGACTACAGATACTTCCTACTCCATTCAGCCTCCAACTTTATCAAAAGCCTCAAAAATGTTTTCTGTTTGTTAGAACTCAGACAACTTAATTAAGGAATTTAATTTCCTTTTTAAAACAATTTTTAATAATCCCTAGAAAACTACTTCCACACAGGTGATGCTCTAGGTTATTTGTTTCCATAAACTGACGTATTTTTCTCTGTAGGTCTTGCTAACACCTCCCTATTTCTTCATACAATTTATTTTACATAGTTTCTGTCACAAATGTTATTTTTAAATTATTACATAAAATGCTGTCTTTCTCCTTAATGTTAATTACTTAATTGATTTAGTGATTCATCTGGGACACTTTTACAGCTTCCTTGTCTTTGACTCACATTTGGGATTAATTTATTCTGAGCTTCGAACAGAATATCTTTAACAGTTGCCTTCCTTTTAATATAGATGTCATATTTCTGTTATCTTCCTTCTAGCTCTTAAACCCAGTCTCATTATTTTCATTCTGTCATATTCTGCTTTCCTGAAATTGTAAACTTTGGTTTAAGACCCTGGTTGAAGTATACTTCAAAATGTATTTCAAAGCATCCGATACTGATGACAGATCGCAGTTTCCGACTGATGCTCTCGTGTCTCTCTTTCACCCTCTTCTTGATTGTTTCAAAAGACTAGATAAATAAAGACTTTCCCTCTGTAGATATTCTGACAAACTGAGGAAAGAAGCAATTGTTAACATTTCAGTTTCAGGTGCAGACAACCCTGATGGTCTTTCACAATTTACAGTATGTGAGGAAAACTACGATCTCAACTGGTCTTTTTCTGTACCTCCCTGATTTTGCAACATACTGTAACAATATTACATTTACATCTGTTGTCCTAACACTATGCCCTTTGAATGTTAAATTAACAGTGTGCCTGAAAGCCACTTTTTTGATGTACAGTGGCACACATGGCATAACTATTCAGTCTTTCTGTTTCTTTGGAATGAAAAATACTCTCTGGTAGCCATTTCAGTAATTCCAGTTATATCTAAATTATGGGGGGCATTTGTAAAACAAATTAATATTCATGCATTGACTCAGAACAAAATATGTTTCTATATACTGTACAGTACGTAACTTTCAGCTTCAATAGTGCAGAGCACCAAAAGTGATAGAACAGATTATATACATATCATATACATACATTTGAATTGAATCACTGCAAGATAAACCCTACGCATTATATTGATTTCAAATTACTTTCAAATCGTGACATGATATTGCATAAAATCTCCTTAAATTGTCCACCTCCCATTTCATACTATATAATAAACTGTATGTCCACAATATACAAAATGAAAAGTCTACATATTTCTTTCTTGTGCTGAAGCTTGAAATAGCAATTACATCTCCTCAAGCAATGTATGTCAGGTGACAGTTTAATTATTTTATATATTAATTTCTTTCTACTCAAATGTGTTTGTTTTCCTAGTGGAAAACAAGCAATTTCCCAGTGGAAAATGCAGAAGGGCTATTTGCATAAATGAAAGGCTTCATCACAGTAACATGAGGGAGTAATCTCTAAAAATAGCCTATGTTCATGCAGGAGTACTATTTATACTAGTAGTACTGAATAGAAACTGTACCCCAAAAAATCTTCTCCTTCAGCCATGTGGTTAGTTTAAAAGTAGCAGATATAATTATTCAGGTTTTGTATTTTAAATATCTATCTGAAGGGAATGGGGTTCAGTGTTTATTTCAGTGCTGAATCCATTAGTTGAAGGGCTTGCAAAGTGTTCGTATAATGAAACAGAGTCAAGGGAATTTGAAGTGTCTCACAGGCGAGAAATGGAGAAAGAGCCAACATACAGTACTATTGCACTGCTCTTGCTTACAGAAGAACTGTAAATAATATTCGCTGAAGGACGAGACACTGACCTTGGCCGGGAATCAGAGAGGCTTGAAGTAAAACAAACACTCCTGTTACAGAATCTCGCCAGTGGGTCTACTGGAAGCTACTTTAAAATTTTGTATGAGACCCCAGTCTGAGATCGCCAAAGCCAGGAAATCAGTGATCAGCGATCACAGTAAGTACAGTAGTGGTGCAAAATACATAGAATGTGTGAGATGTGGAAAAAAACAAAGTGTGCTTCCTCTTAATACCGTCAGTTATTAAACATGATTTAGGGAAACAGGCCAATGTATCTCAATCAGCCTTCTCTTATACAAGCACTTAATTTATGTAACTAAGCAAGAAACAGAGCTCTTTAGTTTACATTTTTTAATTTTAATGAATTAACCACCTTCTTTTTGAGAGCTGAATTTTAAATTTGAAAGGTTTTATTTGAAGAGACACAGACATGTGCATCCATGCAGAGAGCAAAGAGCTTCTAATGAATTAATTCTTTTAGTTAGCAATGGACAATAGGGTGTGCACAGAATATGAAATCAGTTTAAAATTTAAATACCAACCTTGAGGCCAATTCTTCGCATTCACATGGGAAATTTTAAACAAAGGTGCAAATGTGATGAAAAAGTGGGCACACTCACATAATGGTGGTTTTAAATTTCTTTTGAGGACAATCATCAGCAACAGGTTGTGTCTGAGATAACTAAGTAGAGTTCTTCCTGAAAATCAGGGGGATATTCAATTTAAGTCTTAAAGGGTTATTTATTATCCATTACAGACTATAACAGAGTTATTGTGTATGTGTGTTCTGTTTAATCTGTTGTAAATGTGTTTTAAATCATACTCAATCATTTAAATCTACAGGTCCTGGAAATATGTTGTATTGCATATTTTATGATGCTGCTAAAATGATATTTTATACAGTATGTGACTGTACATGCTTAAACCAACCATTAACCAACCATAAAATATGACAGAGAAATAATTTAAATGTTTAATTTAAAAACCACTTCAAAATACAAATGTATTCAGGAAGTGATGGTCTATGTTCAAGTTTGGTTTTGTTTTCAGGGAGGCTTGGTGGTCCAGTGGTAAGCATTGTTACCTCACATTCGTTGGGGCCCTAGGTTCAATGCCTGACCTTTGGTGCTATCTGTGTTGAGGTTGTATGTTCTCCCCATTCCCATATACAGTAGGTTTCCTCCAGGTGTTCACAGTCAAAAGACCTACTTGTAGGTCAATTGACTTCTTGGCTCAATTAAAAGGTTAGAAAACAAAAGGGTAGCTGTGTTTAAAGAATGAAAGCAATTACTTTTTATGACATAGGTAAATAAAACTTTTATCTAGTTTAAAAAGATAAGTGAGCAATATTTCACCTGAAACTGCAATTCCAGCACAACCCTTGAGCACACATTCCAGAGTTGTCAGAGTTGGGTTCATGTCAGCCTCTAGAAGAATTGTAGCACAGCACAGCATAGCAAAATCTCACTACCTGATTTACAGTCATCGCTTCATTTAGAAAACAATAAGGTTGTATTTTCCCAGTGAAGTACTGCTTTTGCCCTTTTCACTATACAAATGTATGCAGGATATCAATTTTACAGAAATACTTGAATTTATATAATGTATAGTACAGGCAAGAAAGAAACTAAGAGTAGGAAAATACAAACAGATACATACAGATGTGAACAGTACTAATGCTGTTACATACAATATACAGTATGCTCTTACTGTACATGAAAAATCACTGTACATTAAATGAGCAGTGTTTCATGCCTGTAAATCACACTCTTGCTGAGGCATTGAACACTTTGAAACTAAAGTTTCAGCACAGTGTTTCTTCTCTGTTTCATTTTGTGTTTGATCTTCAAATATGTGGTGTGAAGAAGCAATCACAAAGAGTAAACTTCAGATAATATGGAATATTATCATCATTCATATCTATGGGACTTGATACAGGTGATCAGATACTGCACAGTCTTCTTTTAATTCGAAATGGCAAGAATAGATGCTGTATTTATTGAGGGTCCCACTCAAACATAATTTTTACAGAAAAAGAATTTGATTTTAAAAATCAGTACGATGCACAAGAAGTGTAACTGTATGGCATAGGATAAATTAAATTTAAATGTATAATATTTAATCTAAATATATCCTATACAATATATCCTAAAGTAAATATATCCTATCCTAACAAAATAAACATTTCATTTTGCTTGGAATACAGTGTACAGTATGTATTACAAG
The DNA here is from genome assembly GCF_040954835.1 of Lepisosteus oculatus. Classification (NCBI taxonomy): domain Eukaryota; kingdom Metazoa; phylum Chordata; class Actinopteri; order Semionotiformes; family Lepisosteidae; genus Lepisosteus; species Lepisosteus oculatus. The sequence continues at coordinate 11,595,586 of NC_090703.1, read as the reverse complement.
GTTAATGGAACCATGAAAAAATGTAATGAAGACCTTTTCAATACAGTTCTTAATAATATGCTTTCAGAATGCAATCTGTAAATGTGCTTTGCAATTAGAGATTTTTTATGCACACGAATCCACTATAATTCACAGACAATCCCTTTGTGTGCATATTGCACTTGTGGATTTTACTTTTATTTATAGGTTATATTTTACTAAATCCATACGCAACTACTCCAATGACAAATGAAGAGAAAAAAATTCCAAAGTGTGCTTCCACATTTCCCTAAAAAGGATTAAGCAACAGTGTGCTTATTTCTCACCACAGCAAACAAACAATTACAATATTGTTTAAATTGAAACTGGCAAGAGCTGAAGAATGTGTTTAGGATTCGAATTTAGTTTCTTTTATATTTAAGATTTTTTAAACTTGCACAGACTCTTAAACAGACTTGTAGAGATCATTAAAATTAGAATTCATTAAAACAGAAAGGGCATTTACTAATCATGCATTACTAGGATTCAGTTATGTCCTCTGGGACTGACACCTTTCAGTCACTCTCTAATCCATCAGTTAAATCAGGAAATACAGGCTGCAGCATCAAAAACGTCTTGGTTACCATGACAACTGTTTTGTCACCTACGAATCAGGAATGGTTGAGTTATTGTTGATTTATCTTCCCTTCTTGCTGAGAAGAAATTAAAGCATTATAGCAGGATTTCGTGTAGCTCCTGAGCTGAGCATAACAGCCTTTATCAGATTCTTTTAACTTTTAGTCACAAGAAACATCTCTAGAGGACTCAACAGATACAATAGAATCTATTAGTTAGGAAGCACAGGACACCCCTGTTCTTCACTGAGCAGATTATTATATGCTTCAGCAAAAGCAAAGAAGAAAACATAAAAGAGAAATAAACAGCACCAAAAAGGAAATTACAGAAGAACTGATTTTGATCTTGTCTTCCCTTTGAATACAGTATCATTATAAATAATTAATAATAGTAATTACAGTTTAGTAAATCTGATTTGTTAACAATTTCACAGTATTAGATACTGTAGCAAGTAATCCAAAAATAGTCTATTTCTAATGTCTCCTTGAACAAGTTATTTAAAACTGTTACTCAGGAAAGAATGATGGAATTAGTCATAATTAGAATAAGGAATCTGCACAGATAGTTTTGCAGTACACCTGAACAAGGCTCCACAGCCGTAACGTTGTTTTTTGTTTCTTCTCTTTAGCATGGAATCAACTTATTACTTTTTTCCTTTGCAGCCTACACATGCTGACGCAGCTACCGACCTGAACTAGTTTTGAATTATCTGTATTTTGTCATGTTAATGAGTTTCTTTGTTAACGTTCCAGGTTGATGACCTGCTAAATTAATTAGATGATTATAAATGGAACAAAAATCTAATTTGCATTATGTTTGGCATACACATAACAATATAATGTATATATTACATATATTTAACATAAAGAAACTCAGTATCAGCTCCTTCCTTGAATTGACAGAGACAGGATGATTTGTATTTGAACTGGCAGTGGGAGTCTGCTATTTTCCTATAAGAAAGAAAGTAATTGTTGGACTAATACAGATAAGCACAGGCTGTCTGTCAATCTCAGAGTGCTGTTCTTTTTATTACAGCTCACTGATGACACTCCACTCTTTGGGCTTCGTGTTAGTACAGGAATTAGTGCTATGATGGTTTTGTATTTCAAAGAAAGAAAAAAATGTCCTGAATAATAAATGTGATGTTATGGTGTCAATGTCTGAGGAATTAGACAAATAACATTATATAATTTAGGCTTTAAAAACAAAACTGCATTTTATCTTACTTTATCATATTTATATCTTAAGCTTTATCATATGAGTGATTTCCAAAACAAAATGGTTATAGTTTAATACCGAGGAATGCAAGGTCCAAAGAAAACAATAAAACCTTAATGAATTAATATACAGTATTTAAAACATTCCTATATTTACATTGCTTGCTGGGATAGGGTCCTGCTTCCTTGTCACTCTGTATTGGATAAAGAAGTTAGAAATTAGATGGATGGGTACATTTACTATACACTGTACATTTCTGTGTTTTATTTACGTGATTTCAGTAATGTGCCTAAAATTAAAACAACAGCTAATCAACATAGGGAGAAAATAGATCTATAATGCTTGCAGCATTTAGTTGTACAAAACCCTTGGAGGAAGAATTTTATTAAAGATAAAGGTGAAAAAAAAACATGCAAATGGGCAAAACATTCTGGCAATAGCTGTACAAACTCTCGTTTTGGCTAATGTTGAATTCCAAGGATTAATAAAAAAGAGCACCACCATCCAAACAAGACTTCAGCTACTGGCAAAAATAATGAATAATTAATACAAAAAACACCCTTCTTTCGGGTAAAAGATTCATAGGAACAATGTGTGTTTGAATTTTGCATCTTAATTAAGCTTAGTAAGTTGATGCATAACCAATGGAGGATCAATATAGTCAATGTTTAATTCTTCTAGACCTTTCTCATCTTCTGTTGTGTAAAAACATCTATCAGAAATTAAACGTGATACCAGACAACAGTAGATACAGCACCTCATAAGTGACAAGAGGGACTTATCACTTATAACCTTGTACATTTCCTTGAATGTCTGTCTGCACACCAGACCGGTGGCAGCAAACTTGTCTAAATACAGTCTGCCAATAGAAATCTGTTTACATGAACAATATACATTTTCCTGTGACACTTTCTCTTCTCTTATTACTGTCTAAAAACATGCAGATTTTAAAAGGGTGTGTAACTAAAAAACAATTGATATTTTGTTAAATCTTTTTGGTCCAACCATTCATTTTAAATGCTTTTCATAACATATTTATATTTTTCTTGCTTTTCCAACTAAAATAATTCATTCCATGCTTGTAAAATGGCTCAATGTACTGTAAGCCTTAGTCTGATTTCATTTAGCTAAATTATTCCTAAAAATTACAAGGATCTTAGATGTACTGTACATGCCTAAAGATAGACAGCTATTCAAAGAACATTTGCAAATCCCAAATTTATTTAAACAGATTTTGACTGTAAATACATCTTGTCACACTTTGGTGTTCGCAGAACAAGCTACAATACCTATGACAGTGAAACCAAGTGAGACATGAATGGAAATGAGTTCTGCTGAAGTCTTTCATAAAAAATGCTTAGGGTTTGACATACAAAATAAATAAGGCAGCAAACAGCTAAATACCACTAAATCCGTATTTATTGTCAAAAATATTACCAAAGTTTTATTTTAAAAACAAAAAAAGCAATTATTGAGTAGCATATCCATTTTCCTCATTTCCCTTAGCTCCTTAAAAATAAAAAGGAGTATGAACTAGACAATGCTTAATTGCCTGTTGCCCTTATTTTTCATTTTGACACTTCTGAGACAATATACTGTATATAGAGTAATTGCTTTATAATTGCTTTACATAAAGAACAGAAAAAGCATGGTGTGTGCCCCTGTCCATAGGCTTCATATCACAGTGATATTGTGATGCAGTGAAAACCCATCGATCAGTAGCCAGCACGAGCTGTCAGATCAGATGTGCTGAAAGTGGCAGTGGTGAAATGACTAATGGAATGGGTGGGAGACTTTGCCTCGCATTAAACAATCTGGCTTGTATCCATATCGATTCTTTTGTCTGAAGCAAAAAAAAATACACCTGGACTGAATTATTTACTCCGGAAGGTTACAGAACGATGGTTAGAACAGTGTCTTCTTTAAGTACACTAATTGTTTTCAAGCCCAGACAAGGCAAGCAAGGACACAAATTACAGTGTTTCTCTATGCATCTGTAGTGTATCATTCTGGAAAGAAAACGAGCTAGGAGAGACCTCGAATTTGGAGAAAAAATCAAAATCTCTCTCCAGTGAATATTCCTTTCTCCAAAGTTAACTTTCTTTGTCTGGGAACATGATTCACTGATTCCGAATACGTTCAACTTAACTGATGTATCTTGGGTTTGCATTCGAAAGCAATCCCTGCCTGATGATTTAAAAAAAAAACTCTTAGCTTTTAAACAGTTCAGATAATGTTGTTAGGTTGATATTTACCTTTCATTTACTTTACTAGGTCCATTGATGTCTCTGATTTGTCCCTGTTTGCTTGTGTATGAACCCTGTGATGGACTTGCGTCCTGTCCAGGGTGTGGTCATGTCCTGTGCCCTGTACTTCACAGGTAGTCAGGGTTGCTGCTATTGTACACTCTCCAGGGACAAGAGGTATCCTGACACTGGAGGGATGGAGTTCCCAGCTCATTCTGTAAGTGGCATAAAAGTTTGGCTCAGTCTTATTATTCCAGCATTTTTGCATTAATTTTCCCTTCAAACTCAAAAGGAAATCAACTGATGATAAAAAGAAAGGTGTAGACATTTTTCTCATTTGCTAATGATAATTCAAAAACAGATGTTCTGTTCAACACAAAAGTCTGTGCATCATGACATCCAGGCTGGGCTTACCCTATTTAACGAGGTCCAGCCTGGGAAAAAGGAACCACTTTACACAGCGGTGACCAGACTGGACTTACCCTATTTAGCGGGGTCCAGTCTGGAAGAGCAGGGCTCACAAGGTCAAAGCAAAATAAGAACTCAGTGTGTGAAAAAAGTCTGAGGTTTTTCCTGACCAGTTGCTGCAGCCCAACAAACATTTACAATAGTCCTGCATAAACATAAACTTAGAAATAGCTAGGCATGTATTTCGACTGTGGAGTGATGAACACACTTCACTGTGAATTGCACTTTATTTCTATTTTTGCTCTGAGGCTATAACACTGATTACACAGACAGGATGCAGACCTGCTTAAAATACCCTGAAATTTAAGCCTTTGGTTGACGAGTCATGTCACATAACAGAAAATCTTTTCTTTTTCAGCTTTTAACTAGGAACTAGGAAGAGAGGCGAAAACATTAATGGCTTCCAAACCATTACTGAGAGTGAAAGCAGGGAACTACTAGATTAAAAAGGATGGGTACGAAATTATTAACTGCAGAAATCTCGTTAAAAATACTTCTTTTCTCCGTCTTTGATATTTTGTGCAGTGAGTCATGCTTTTTATCCATTCCACAAGGAATTATTCAGCTCAGAAACTAGTTCTTTAATTATACATCAAGAAATCTAAGAAATGCAGACACAACCGACATACATTATACTGTATGGATGCATTCATGTCCCAAAGACAACAGGCCAGATATTTCCATGGGCACAATCCAGGAGTTATACATTAGATGTACAATTAAAAGTAATGGTATTCAATAGTATACATGTACAGTATAATTTCCCCCCTTTTTATACATATTATCACTGTGCCATCTCATAACATTCTACATATTCTAAAGTATTTTGATGAAACATATAATTGCAAAACTGGCAAAATTGATACCTGTCATATACATATAAAGATTTTTAAATGAAATAAATGATTAAAATAAAAGTGGGAATTTGTACCTGTAAAATTAAGGTACACGGTTTTCTTTCAAGGACTGATATAAAGCTTTGGGAAATTCCATTCTGAGCTCAAATATTAAGCTTAAGCTTAATATTAATATTAATTTTCTTTAGGTTAGGCAGTAATAGCTTTTCATCAGTAGCAAGTCTGGTATTTCTTTTCTTACACATGACACATCTTTTGGTAATGTTTAAAAGCCTCCCAACCATTTCCCACAACCAGTCCTTTTGCACGACCTTGAAGGCTAAATGAACTAAGCAGTATTAAATGCCTTTGAGAACTGACTTTGACCCCATTTTTATAATCAAATTCTTCCATATTAAAGGACTTTAACTTTGCAGCAGAATTGGAGAAGCCTGGATAACATCTGACATCCTAGACACCAATCCCTGACTAGAGCAGTGCTCTCTATAAGGTCCAGAACCAATCAAAGAACTTGAACAATTTCTTATGCTGTGTGTTGTGCATGCCATTAGCTGTAGAATACCAATCCATAATCATAAATTGGCTTGTTTCAGATTTAACAAATGTCACATTGCCACATGACATATATATTTGATTATATAAAAAAAATGTTGTGGAGTAGCATGGTACAACATTATGAAATAATTGCTGTTTTCTTCCTTGTTAGTTTCATATTATAGTAAAGAAGTAAATTCTCAATCTGCATAGCAGAGCTCTAATATTTACAACTTTACTTCAGCGTGAATTACCAAAACTGTGGCCGGGGACTCCCAGATATTGTCATTGTACAGGGTGACAATGAGTACAGATTTGTTCCTGTTTAAACACTGTTGATGTCCTGAGCTATGTAATGTACTGTATGTGAATACCTACCTGAGAGAAGAGAGATACAGCTGGGTTTCTTGTGCCATATCCAGGTGTATGTTTGATGCAGATCTCTGACTGAGAGGTAGGATTAAAGTGGACTTAAGGTTTTCTGCTGAGGAAGTCTCTGGAGTAATAATTATTGAACAATTCCTTTTTAACAGTACTCAGCAAAAAGTTTTCATGCCTGAGCCAGGAATGTTACAGGACTCCCAGTGCAGACCGCATTAGGAAACCCCTTATGTGACCACTTCAGAGTCCAATTAAATGTGCATTGGCTGATAGGTCCTCTCCATTTGCCAGCAAACTGTCAGCTATAAGGGCATCACACCTAGGAAAATAGGGATGCTGACTGGCCACACTCATTAAACACAAGTATCTTCATTTCATGCCTATGAAACCACCCAAGTTCCTGACATCGCTGTACACATTTTCAATGATCATCTTTTTCATCCAGAGTGAGAACAGTGAAGTCTTTTCAGTCTGTCTTAATGCCTAATCACATGAATGTGAAGTAACACCGAAAATACTGTATAATATTAATGGTATTTATATTTGCCAAGCAACTCTTAGTTACCCACTAACACTAAATTTGCAAAAGTATATTACCAAGTGGAACAAATTAACATCCTATAACTTGTTTCCTAGGATTAAAACAAATATTGAGAAAGGGAGAACCCTCATGGATCAAATCACAGCATTTCACTTACAGTACTACTCTGTTAATTGCAAACAATATTTATGTCAGCAAACAGAGCTGTACGTATTCTTCTGCTCATGGATAGAAATCAAGCAAACTTAGAATTTTAAACACTAACCAAGAGAGACATGGAATGACAGAGCATAAAACTGGTAAAAGTATCCGTACAGACTGGAATCCAACCAAAGATAATTCAGCAATATTAAAGTAACAGCTCCATATTTTGAAGCTGTACTTTTTAGTTTTTAGAGTACTTTACTACTTGACGTTTTTTTTAGAATTGAAGGTTTTATTTTTGGCACTATGAAAGTGCTTTGAGTAACACAGGAGAGTCAAGGTTAACACCTGAAGTGTAATACAAAATGATCTTGACTCAGTCAGGTGTTGCAGTATCTAGTGAGTACAAAATAATAGAAAGAAAAGCTTAAGATTTGATGTTATAGCAGATATTATCCTTAAGAAATGAATTGCTAGTGTAACAGCAAGGCAAAATAAAGTGTATTCCGAAGATTCAGATTGGTTTTTGAGTATTATTTTTGTTTGTGGCCTGACTGCGATTCAGAAAATGACAGCGGAGACTTTCCATTGTCAAATAAAGCATTACAGGATTTTATCTGTCTTCCAGAAATAGATCAAATAGAAATATTTAACTGGGGGGCAGGAGACTAACTGTGACTAACTGTAACTGCATTTTCAAGTGCTGGTCTTTGGAAGATGCTCTTCTGTTGGTATATTACAATGGTTACCCAAATATCCACATCTTTACCAGGGTCATACTGTACATCTGCCCATTACTCATCCATTTACAGCAGCTCTTGGTTCTCTGGTAAGCCAGGCTGTTCGATGTTTTCATGAGACTCAGACAATCCCCATTGCCAAGTGACCTGGAACGTTGCCACATCCAAACCCAATGGAACATGCCAGGACCTTCTTTGGGAGAAGGTCTCGTCTCTGTCTGGCATATCTAGCAGATCCAGACGAATGTATGTGTTCTTGAGAACTGTCCAATTTAAGATAGCCTCCTCCCCCCGGAAAAAAATGTTAGGTCTTTTGTCTGTGGTACAGTATAATAGGATAGGTTGCATATTTTAGACTGTGGCACAACTTGTACTCATTTTTTGACTGCTCTCCCCTGACTCTCCACAATTTCTAGTTTAAAACATTCTATAAGGCATGGTTTCATGAACCATCAGGACTACCTTCCTAATTTTTTAAGCTTATGTTTCACATTTGAACAGAAATGAATAGTATTTGACTTAGCACTTTTTCACTTACAAGAATATAAATAATTGATATAGCTTAACCTTCTCACATTAGATTACATTTCTGAGCTTTCTTTTTTATATATAATTTATTTAGTTAATGCCTTCTTTCCATTTCAATTTTCTAGTACAAGTTGTAACCCTAAGTCCTGCCATTTGAGGAATATTAGTCTAAATGTTTTTATTTTGTACAGTTTGCTAGAGCTTTCATTGAGACGAAGGTCAGTGGTTGATTTTTGTTTTGCATGAAGTGCCTGTTTCTTTTTCTGTTGTCTACTTGACATGACTATGTATTGACAGGCATCTGTCTTCAAAACTCAATACTTTTTGATAATGTTTTCAGGATTTTTTATTTTCTCCATTGAAGCCATGTTGGCTCTCATTTTTTGTGAAGAATGTTTTTACATTAGCTTTCTAAACTCACTTTTATTTTGCACCTGGTGTAAATCTTTAAAACTTTAAGACAATTTTTGGACCCTGTACAGGGTCCTTTTAACAAAAATCTCTGTAATTTCTTAAAAATGAGGTTATGTACAATATATGTACTGCACAGTATATGTATGTCTAAGTAATATTAATATACTGCATGATTATTCTAATTTTATGAATATATACCTATAACTAACAGTATGTATGACTGAAATATATGTGTTACATATTAAATGTGTTCTGTATACTGCACATACTTTATTAGTAACAGCATATAGCAATATGTACTGCACATATGCACAGTATATGAGGTACTAGTTATTAAAAAACAAGGGGAGATTTGTGTCTGTAACAATTTTTGATATGAGATGATGGCTTCTTTGTGCAGGTTGTTCTGTCATTTTTTTTACACAAAGAAACCAAGCTGATAATATTCACTCTAAACAGAACATGTAATTGCACTTAAAAACAGGGGATCATGACAAACTTCCTCTCCTCACTGATTTGAATAGGATTATATAATCAGCTTCTGAATACCTTTCTTTGTCCACTTGTGAAGTACCTTCTTTCAATACTCACGTGGCTGCAATTTCTATGGTGAGAGGGTTTGGTTCATCCTGAAACTTGACACAATTTGCATAACAAAAACTGTACCCAGACAAAAAAAATATATAATTTGTCAGTTGCCTTGGTTTTTCAGAACGATTTAATTGTTACCTTTAAAGAGGTGGCATGCTGATAACGCTTCAAGAAATGAAGCCCCTAGAGACTCTACCCTCCAATTTAAAAGAGAAAGAAACTAAGCCAAAGGGAGGAACAGATGTTATTTTGCTGGCTTTGTGTTATTACAATTGTGCACTCCCTGCTAGGCACACCAATGAAGAACAACAAATAATTCAAGCTGTGTTCTCAGCTTTTCGCTGTACAGAATAAGGCTCCATAAAGCAACACTCACATATTACTTGAAATGAGCTATGAGTTTCCAATCAGAAACCCTATGGGAAACAAAAGTATTTTTGATAATTTTACCAAGCACTAGGATGTGGTTGGTGCATCTTTGGCATTTGGCAGCCTTTAATTTAGCAATAGCAGTCCTCATGGATTAGAAATATAATTCTGACATGCTGCTAGAGTTCTTACAGAAGATTATACTACATGTATTTCATACTGCAGATATATCTAAAAATGGCTGGTGAGTTATCACCATGTTTGCAAGCAAATCACATCAAGCCCTAAACAAGGGGTCTCCAGCAAATACAATATGATAAACATAAAAGATTGAAAAAAATCAACTATATCACACAAAAAATAGGCCCTAGTGCAAGTCTGTGCATGTTTGTGTCTTTCCTGTAATGGACTGATGTCCCGTCCAGGGTGTGCCCTGCCTCGTTCCTAGCTCCGGCTTGCCCGCCAGCCTCTGCTGCAGTTTAGAACGTGGGTGAATGGATGTCTGAGAAAAAGAAAAAGTATTAAATTGAATACCAATTCCTTATTCAAAGTACTTTACATGATACACATACTAGAGTTGCTTCTGTGGCGTATCACATGTTTCCGGGAAATAAACTATGCATGAGAGCAGAGAGAGAGAAATATTACCCAATTTTTTGTTATAAATATTATGATATTTTAAAACATAATTACATATTACATGTTCAAGCTCTATTGCAGTTCTGTGTTAAATCTTCCGCAGAGTTCACAAACACAGCTGAAGCCCTTGGCTTGGCTCCATTATTTTATTTGGAGTGGAAACTGTGAAGGAAAAATGATTGCTCAGTTTTTGTCACATGAAGTTGCTTCTGTATAACAGGGGGTCGTTTCATGTATTCCTTTAGCGTTCTTTAAAAACTTTTCTATTGTAAACACTGCCCACTGAGGTCTTTTCATTACCCTGATTAAAGAAAGCTCTGTCTGTCATGTAGCCCTTGGTAGTGCAATGGATCAAAAACCAATGGCTGTTTTTTCAATTTCGTACCTGAGTCCCACATGGACTGTTTGTGGTCGGTTCAAATGTAATTTTGTCAAAGATGAGTACAATTTAATATCACCACAATTTATTATATGCACATCAGCCATATTTTTAATATCTGCAATTTGAAAGTCGTTTTGCACTTCCACTTTATTGGTTTATATTAAAGCTAAATGAATGCCTGCAAAAATGTGAGTGAGGATTTGCATGAGCATTGTCAGATGAATTCAGCTTCCTATAACGTATGCCAGGTGAAATCAGGGAAAACAGGCTGTGTTTCTCAGGCAAGAGGAAAGGGGGTGTGTGGCGAGCAGCAGCTGGCGAGTGAGAAGATCCGCTTAGGAAACCCCATGTGGATTCTGTAAAAGAATGCTGACAGATCTGATCCTTTACCCATTCCCTCCACCTGTCTACCAGTTCCTTTAAATGAATGGTGAAGCTTACAAGAAAAATCGGCGATATATTCCCTTATTCTAGGGTTTCCACGCAATTTAATTTTATCTTATTCAATCATTTATTGGCCTTATCAAATTATTTTTTTCTTCCGTGGGGAGATGCTGTATTGGATCACATACAGGAGGCTACATTTTTTAAATTTGTTTGCAAAACATTGCATGTGGGTTTTCATTTCATTTCCCTGTCTCATAATGCTTCCTCTCTGCTTTCCTCACCCCCCCCCCCTTTCCTCTCCACCTCCGATCGTTGTGAGTTCCTGCTGCTTGATAACTGGAATTAAATACCAGCTTTGCTGCTGTACAGCAAATGAAAGCATCATTCAATCAATCTGTGTGCTTTCCAATCTCGTCTCGTCCAGCCAAATCCTATTTTTGTCCAGTGAACCCAATTAGGGGACACTGTTGAGATAATGTCTACCAGAAGGGGGGGGCTCTGAGGGAAGGCAAACACTGCCAAGGAGTGGAAAAAAATCCTCTGAGAATCTGTCCTGCCTAGTATGCAAATGCACAATACAGTGTACAGTTCCCACAGAAAAAACTACCCTTCACTCAGCAGCATTCTAATACCCTAGGCCAGACCTCAGATTCGTGAATTACAAAGTCAAACCTGAAGAAAAAAAGTTTGCCATACAATAAGAAAAAAAATACATTTTTTAATTATTTTCATTTTCCAAAAAGGCAGTTTAGCAAAATCTCTTTAGATTTCCACATATGTTTTACTAAGATAAGAGGGCTCTTCTAGAGACATTGGTCTTCAATTGTATCTCATTAGCACAAGATAATTTCTGGGAAAACATCTAGGTGATGAAGACAAGTAACACTTGTTTGTTGGGAGAACAGACACAAATACAAATCACAGATAAACTAAAGACACTTTAAACTAAAGGGAAGTCACAAGCATGAAATATATCATGCATAATGGTCAATGTTCATGTGGAACTGCATCCTTGTTTTGTGTAGGTTTTTATTGAAACTACTCAAAGAGCCACTCCTAAAGTGTTTTCACTGAATAACCCACTACAGCAATAGAGAACACTTCCTAGCCCTTCAACCCTGAAACCAGCAACTAGTAGTAGCTGATTTGATCAATTCATGCAAGATACTCATTCCAGTAAGTTTGCGGGATATTATAAATATTTTAATGGATACATTTCATGTCAGCTCTCATTTAATCTCAAGGTTTATCTGTGGTTTTATCTGTTTTAAATTGCTGCAGAGGTCCCTCATTTTTCATTGAATCAGATGCCTTTCTGTCCCTTTTATTCACAACTTGTAGCCTTCTGGGGCAGAGCAGTGGCACTGTGGCTAAGGATCTGTGCCTGTAGCTGGAAGGTTGCTGGCTCAAATCCCATAGCTTGCAGAGGAATCCTACTCTGTTGGGCTCCTGAGCAAGGCCCTTAACCCCAACTGCTCCAGGGGCACTGTATAATGGCTAACATTGTGCTCTGACCCCAAGCTTCTCTCCCTGTACTGTGTGTGTGTCTCATGGAGAGCAAGTTGGGGTATGCAAAAAGACAAATTCCTAATACAAGAAATTGTAAAGGGCTAATAAAGCGATCTTATCTTCTACATAAATTGAGTTGACAAATGGGGACATGTACTATATAGCATATTGACCCAATGACAGACAAACAAAAAAGCAAGGTAATATCTCGGTAAAAATAAACTGCAGAAGATTAGAATATTGTTAACATTACAAATCTTGCACTCTGTCATTTGAGATTATTTGCTGCTTAATGAAGAAATTAAATCATGTAAAATATTATTATAATGTAAATTGAAAAAGATTTCAAAGTGCTTCAAAAAACAGAAAAATAAAAATGCAAAAGATATTGAATATGCAATTCACAGAATATCATTACATTGTCAAAATACTATGCCAGGCCGTTAACCAGATCCCAAGTGTTTAGAATACACTACTGTGCTCTTAATGCTTCCTTAAAACTAATTAGCTTTAATTTTAATTTGTGTTTGTAAAAGGTTTTACAGCAAACAAGAAAGAAAAGGTGCTACAGATTACAGTTTTAACCTTCAGATCAGGTCCTCAAACACAAGCATCCCTACAGATAAATCCTAGCAATGCCTTCTGTAATTAATCAAAGCTCAGAAGAGGACCTTTTAAACATTTAATCAAGTCTCAAGTATCCCTGAGAAGCAATTTTTCTTGGCTACATGAAAAACAGTCAAACAAAACATAAAATCAATAGATACGTTTTTCCTTTTTATATTTGATTGTGTTTTAATAACAAAATGTACCCTTATTCAGGAATACTGTCAGTGCAATATGTATGCTTTTTGTAAATCATGCTGTATTTGTGGATGTTCTGTAAACTCTTCTGCAGTAATAACTTTAAAATGTCAAATAATATTCTCAGGTCAATATAGTGCACAATGTGGATTGTGACCTTTGATGTCAAGTTTCCTTTCATTGGAATTCCCAACAAAACCACAAGTTTATCATCTGCCTGCCAGAATTCAGTGCCCATGAGAAGTGTTCCTCTCACTAAATTCCATCACTGTCTGCACTGACAGGATCTGTTCATTTTCTGCATGACTCCAGAAAGCTAAACATACAGGTTATGTTAAGATATGCTTGATTTTAATGAATTTTAAATGCTTGACTGTCTAGATGACTATCTAGACTTTTAAAAATATCTGAAATAATAGAGCCCAGACCTGCAAAGCAATTTACTGATGGACCAATACAAAGGAATAAGTTCATATACAAAAGCTGCCCAACCTTTGTGCACTAGAGAGATTAGTCCTGTCAGGCCAATGGGATGTATTCTGATAGCCTGGCACTCAGATGCCCATTAAACAATACATCTATCAGGAGGTGACATGGGACTCCTACCGCTCTGGAGTGAGTGAGCAGAGTAACAGCATGCCCTGTAACAGTAAGGAACCAATCTTTTGTTGATGTCAGAACCATCTGCTTGGAAGGAATCTGTCACAGAAGGTGGTCATCTATCAGCTTCTGATGTTATTTTGCTGTCCTGTAGGGATGCTGTGCTGGGAAAAATTGATTATTCCCCTCCTGTAACGATTTGTGTCTTTCGTAGAGTTCAAAAGAACTTCTAATTTTAGCCTGAGCCGGTGCTACCCTCAAGAGAAAAGGCTTATAGGGCTCTAAGTAAAAACCTCTGTAAGACACGTAGATTTACACGAGAATTATAAACCTCCTGGCAACAGAAAAGCTTTCTCTTATTAGACTGAAATAATCTCCTGCCAGGAGCAAATGAATGGTGCACCTGCATAGAGTCTGATTAGAGACACAGTCCCTAATACACTACTGCGTTGTAAACGATATACTGTACCTCAAAAAAACAGGAAGAAGAAGAAAAGGTGAGAAAGTAAAATTTCTATAAAAATTTATATGTGTATGTCAGGACACAATACATGATACATTTAACAAAAACAAGAATCCATTAACAAAATACAAAAAAAAAACATACAGTACATGCATAAAACTAAAAGAGTCAGAAACTTTAAATAATCTGCACAGTTCAAATTAAATACTGTAAGTAAAAAGTTGGGTCGTCAGTGAATGGAAGAGATGTATTGTAAGATACGTACATGATGAAAACAAAATATGACAATAAATGAATTACTTGTGGAAATAGAGCACGGTGAAACTCAAATTTTATTGTGGAATAAAAGATAACCTAGTTCTACTGTACAAAACTTAAATCTTGGAAGTCTAAATAAGTACCCTGATGGGAGGAGCTCACACTTACTGTAAACCCCTGTAACCCAGCTAGTAACCCCTGAAATGTGCTGTGTGTCTAATTTAATTCATCAACAAATCACTCCTTTAGTTGGTACTATTTATGCAGGAAGGTACTGTGGATCTTGCAGTACATCAGATGATGAATGACACTGGCAGGAGAACATGATAGGGATCTCCATGCATGGGTTCTAATTTTCCCTCTGCATAATACAGCAGTTATAGTGGTAAGTCAAGCAAATAAGTCATTTTCAGAAAAGCAGCTATTGAGACCATCAGAGTTTTTTCGGCTGGCTTATTTCCCACAAACACAAAGCAGCTTGTGGTGCTGCTGTCTCACAGCTGCTGAATCCTGGGTTTTCAATTGTGAGTACCATCTATGGAGAGTCTGCATGTTCTCCCTGAGCTCCGTGTTCCTATCACCTCCCGTAGACATGCTGGCTAGGTTAATTGTTAATAGTCAACATTGTGCACTATATTGGCCTAAGGTTTTTTTTTAGATATTAAAAGTTATTACTGTTGAAGGTGCTTGTGTGCCGTGAAATGGACTGGGGTCCCATCCAAGGAGTTTTCCCTCCTTACACCCTGGTTTTCTGGAACAGACTCCAGTTTTCTATGACTGCCACTAAATAATAAGGGATAAGCTACTTTTTGATGATGGATGAATGAATTGACTATATATACTTCTATAAAGTCACTCAAGAATATGCTAGATTATGGAAGGGAATCTATGTCTTAAATAAATACTTCTTCACAGAAGAATAGTGATGTAAAAGGAAAAAAGTTAAAAGAGGGAAGGGACATTTTCACCAGTTATGGTGGTACAGTAGTTACAGTAGTAGTACAGTATGGGTTGGTATGAAAGGACAATGCATCTCTGATGTACAATTATTGAAATATTCCAATACTACCTTTTTTAGCTGTCACACACTCACTTTAGGTTTCAGCACTGGATAGCTAAGAAAGCAGAACTGAGTGTTTTATCTCTAAAACATCAAGCTAGCCATCAGAAATGTTACTTGGATGGAAGTAAATCCATAGGCCTGTGAGTCACCTTGCGGAAAGGTCAGATTTTCTGCAAGGAAAGTCGTGCATTTTGACAGCAAGTGCTACTGCTTAAAATTAACAACCAGACCTCTCCCAAAATAACTTCTTTTTTAACTAAACATTTTGTACTATTGACCACTACTACAGCAGTTCCTAAATCTATTCATGGTTACGGCATGAGGAAAAATTACACAGCGGAAAGGGTAATTGATCGTGTCATCTTTGATCCTGTGGTGACTTCGATACAAACGATCTTCTGGTTTCAGTTTGCAGGTTTCAATCGAACAAAGCATAACTTGCTAACCTGCGAACTGGATCGCTTGTTCAGCACTTACAGTACCTGTGAAGCCAATCATGTGAATCAAAAACAGAGAGGAAAACAATTAAACGGTATTGTTTGCATCCCTCAAATCTGCATGGATTTCTTCTTTTTTCTTTTATTTCTTTGCGCCTGTTAATGCCTGCTGTGGATTTTGGAGATATATCAGAAGATTATAGAGATATAACTATAGAAACAGCAAACCGTACTGGCGCTCATCATCTCCTCTGTGGATTTTTGTCTTCCTTGCTTGTCTCTTTTAAATGTACAGTATATGGATTTTAAGGTTGAGATCACATCCTATGCACAAAATCACCCCCCCCCCCATAATTATCTTTTACATTTTTAATCATAAATTATTTTATTTTATTATATTATTATTTAATTTAACTTCTATTAAAATAATTAAAAATTAAAAGAAAGCCTTTAGAACTCCCCAGCTTTGTACATGTACAGTACTTTTATACTGTATTCCTCTATATTAAAAAAAAATTGAGGCTTCTTTTACAAGGAAAAAAAATAATATTCCTCAATTCCAGTACTGTATACATAAAAAGCCAGATGTCAAAATGAATAGATCTTCACTGTTCCTTTTCAGGTATAATGAGATGGGTTTTCGTTCAAATGGAAACCTAATTATTCTAAGTCACTACTGTATATTCCACATTCCTCATCTCGTCAATACAATGCTGTTTCTGCAAGAATCCAAGCCTTAGGGTACTGGAGGAAGAGAACTCTGAAACTGTAATACATATTTCAAAGGACCATATGGGGAAATGTGATTTTATTTCTAAAACTAAAATGTACTGCTGTGCATTCATAAGAAATTATGTTTTCTGCTTGCTGTCTCTATAGGATTGCTCACTACAGTAAACTAGTATTGTATCACTTCTGGATCATACTGTACATGCTCTCCTCCCAACTGATAGCTGATGTGTAGTGAGCGTTCTGGCACACTATGGCTGCCATCGCATCATCCAGGTGGATGCTGCACATTGGTGGTGGTGGAGGGGAGTCCCCATTACCTGTAAAGCGCTTTGAGTGGAGTGTCCAGAAAAGCGCTATATAAGTGTAAGCAATTATTATTATTATTATTATTATTATTATTATTATTATTATTATTATTATTAGTATGGTTGAAGAATTTCCCTTTATTCTTTTCCCTTTATTTTAGGTGCAATACACACCCTTTCATGGAGCTAGTTTATTTTTTCTCATCTTAAGCATGTATATTTCTCACTTGTCAATGGGTTCATGTTCTGTTAAATGTATTATGTATTGTGTTATTTTTGTACCTGCCTGCAAAGCAAAATTCCCATTGGGGACAATTAAGGAAGGAAGGAAGTCTATAAAACTATAATAGTATGTTGATTAAGAAATAAAAATGTAATAAAAGCCAATGAAACCTATAGAGGCCGGTCAACAAGACAAGACTAGTATTACAAAAACATGAGACTATCAAAAGTTTTCAATTCAAATTCATTACATTTTGGCTAGTGTTCTATTAGAAAATGGACGTTAAATATATTTTGCTGACACTGAGTAGATTTCTAGCTTTTCAGATTTGATAGGCCTGGGTTTAAATCCAGCTGGACTATGCAAGAAGACAGGTTAAGACAGACTGAAGACTATTGAAAAAGATGCTAAAAATACTGCCCATCTGTAGCTAGTCTAATTGGTACTCATCTTTCATGAGCAGCTCATTTATCTGGTACATTTGAAAACATTATTCAAACGGGTCAAGTTAGTAAATGTTATTTATCATTTATTGTTATTTATCCCACATTCTGTTCTAAGATCACCCTGACTAAAATGTATGTATAATAATCACTAGACAAGAAAGGTTTCTGCCTACTTTTGTATTCCAATACTGCACAAACTGCTTCTAAGTGCAGGGTTTAGGAGGTATCTCAACAGGGAGGCAAGCTAAAAGATGGGAGTGTGTTAAACACTTTCTTCTACATAATTCATACTTCATATCTGATCAAAATGTATGTATTGCATCACTCAGGCCTTGGAGACAATCCTTCCTTTACTGTATCATTCTGAAGGAAAACAAAGGCACAGAAGGAATAGTAAAGTAGAAACACAACTGCATTCCAAGTGCAATACAAGAATAAAGCAGATTCATTTTCAGAATACTAGGCAATCTTTCATGTTTTCACCCCAGCCTTAACATTCTGGATGGAAAATGAAAAATGAATTACATTATGGAGGCTCTGTTAGTTAAATGACATTTAAATGGAAAGGCACCTGTTAAATTTTCATGAGTTATGTGTTACCATAGAAACATTCAGATACAGTATGTGAAAGATTTATATTTTTAACTTGTATTTAACCAAATCCTATAAAACATAGTCTTGCTAAATAAACAGTAATAATGTGTGCAATAAATAATTAATGTTGTATTAATCCGATTTCAATTGGAACTACAGTTCTACTGAAACTTTGAAGAAATGAGCCCAGGGACTATACTACATAAATGACTGAAAACATTTGACAAAACATTCTTTGCTTTTCCATATTAAAATACAGAGACTAGAATTCAATTTATATACTATATGAAATGTTCCTCTAGAATATGGTGCCTTTAAATCTTTTTTATTTATTTTGTTTGGTATTGCTGTTTTTCAGGCCAACAAGGGTATTAGTGTCACTGGGATTAGATTGGAATCACAAAATATTAAGAAGCACTATCACTCATATAAAGCAGACAGCAGAGATTAAATGCAGTTCCTCTCCTGTTTGAAGAAAAATGTATTCTGACATCTTTGAAAACACCAAAGGCATATGCCAGCCTGTGCTAAAGAGGTTTTTACTTCTTTTAAGAACAAAACTGCTTTTAAAGCCATTTTTGTTTTGAATGGGCCAATTAATTTGTCAAAAACGAATCCGACCAATGTAAAAATGAACTTCCACACATTTCAGGTAAGGAACATAATTATCCCACCATAATGTGATAATCTCGGAGACTGAATATCCAGTACTATTACTGTTTACTGTATATATATCACCCTCTTATACTGTAGCAGTATGTATATTTATAGTGTACATTTTAATGACAATGCTCAGAACTGAAGTAGCACAATAAAATCCAGCACTGCCGAACGCGAAATTGAACATAAAATGTTAATGTGATTAAGTAATTTCAGTAACAAAATAACGTTTTTGCAATGAGTCTTGTACAAGAACTGGATCCAAGCTTACTTTTTTAAACGTAGGACTCAGTATTCTTCTGTATCTCAGAATACAGAAGAATGGAGCATAATGAGCTCATTTAATAACTACAACTATAAACTGTTACTAAACGTTTGATTACTTTTTCACCTTATTGTTTTTTTTTACTCACAAATATTTTCAGAATGTACAAATAATAAAAAGGCATTTTTTATAGTGTGGCGTTCCCAATCACAATTTTTTTGTTTGGTTTTGACTATAGTATTGTTTTTAAATTAGAAATCCACTGTTTTCTCACAACAATACAACCCTTGTTTTAATTAATCACCGGACAGTCGAGATACTGTAATTAAACCTGCTTTTCTTATAGCCGCACTCGGTTTGTCACGGCGGCGCATGCGTTCAGGAGGTTGGAGTGCTGGACAGCTCCTTTCTCCAAACAGTGCAGTGTGAAGGCGCATTTCACAGTCTGTCTCCTGAGCCGAAGTGCAAACGTGGTAACTAAAGAGACAAAACTGAAATGAAGTAAAAATAAGTTTTGGTTCTCTTTGCATGTGAAAGATGTCAAATATGACTTTATGGCTTTAACGTTCCATTGACATTATCCTGGAGTGAAAATACAATTTTCACGCTGAAAGAGGAACAACGGGTCAAAACAGGTACTGTTCTAAAATTTCAAGAATATAAGCTAGATGTTAATATATTGTATGGAGAGTGGGATAGGTTTAAGACGTTTGAATCATTATTTAGTTACAGTTAAACACGGCGAAGTCTCGGACGTCTGTGATATACTGTATATATAGTGTTTCTACATTGTGTACTGTATATTTAGTATTCACACAACGAAGTCCCAAACTCGTCGAACAAGTAATTGCTATTTACCAAGCTGTATGGAACTGTTACATATATTAACCTTCCGAAACTGACCTGAAGGTTAAACTATAACTGAAAGGAAGGTCTCCTGTGTGTCTATATATTAACTGCGTCCAGAACTTCTTCCTTGAGGCTCAGAAAGAGCAACAGTTCCGCTAAACGGTCGCTTCATTCAGCGTCCACTTGTGTAAACTGAAAATTGTTTCTCCTGCAGGATAATGAGCTTTTAATCATAGAGCCGAGACTCGGGATGGATTTTTCGACTCTTCACTCTCTACTCGCAGTCTGCCTTTTGTTCCTTCTAACAGTCTGCATCAGCGATGGTAAGATAACATCGTTTTTACCGTTCTCTTAACAATGGAGCAGTAATTCAATGCGATTCTTTACGTTCACGTTCTGACTCAAGCAAACAGTTCGAGAACCAGAACCTAGATTTAAACTGTTTAAATATACGCCACAATAAGGCCCTTTCTTGCAGAACTGTAGTTTGATTAAGACATTTCTCTTTTAATTGAGTTTATAAAATACCCCATGTCTTTAGGTACAGAATGTATTGGTTGCAATCCAGAGAACGGCTTCTGTGAGACATCTGGAGAGTGCAGGTACAGCACGATTTTTTTATTTTTATTTAGCAACTAGTCTGCGTCATTTTATATACTGAAAAGAAAACACAACAAACACCGGCAACATTGTTGAGATTTCTAAAGCAAACCCAATTCTTTTTTTTTTTAATAAAGCACTCGTTTTTAATGTGTATGTCTTGGGGACTTTAACAACTTCTATCACGATCATGGACTTTGGTGCCTTTATTGTGGATGTCGACATTGGTATTCATATTGCTGGGGGGTGGTTAACTCCCTTTGGGTGGTCAGCTCTACAGTCGATGTTTTGCCAAGAGAGAGTGCAGAATCTGAAATTTCATTTCATGTACACCACCAGAGATCTTTGTGTTCTTTCTCACTTGTCAAAGCTTCAAAGTAAACAGTGTGTGTCTGGGGGGGAGCAATGCAATAAAAAAAGGGCACTGGTTCAATTAAAAACTATTTTTTCTCACTTCAAAGGGAACTTTGGATATTTGATGTCTCTTTCTAAATGCAGATGGATAATTTGGTAGACAGGGTGAATAGATGAATGGATGACTGAATGGACGAATTGATGGGTGAATGAATGGTCACTAGGCAGTACTGTTTACCGAGATGAAATGTGAAGGGCTGGCGCTTTCAGGTGCAGACCCGGGTGGCGAGGTCAGACCTGCGATCAGTGCGTGCTGTACCCCGGCTGCTTACACGGGACCTGCCAGAAACCGTGGCAGTGCATATGTGAAGAGGGATGGGTGGGGAGTCAGTGTGACAGAAGTAAGCCTTCCTTTTCTACACAGCAATTTTAAATAACTGCAATCAGCATAAATAAAGTAACAGTCTTTGTGTCCCATGATACTACAGTTTGTCTTGTTCTCAGCACTCAAACAAGCTAGAATGCAGAGGAGAAAATGAAAATAAACTGAGTGCATGATTTTATTATTATTATTATTATTATTATTATTATTATTATTATTATTATTATTCTTTCAGACCCTGTAATTTTCAGTACCAAAAGACAAGTTTCTTAATCAGTGATAATTTTCAGAATTCTCTCACTCTTATTTTTCTGTGGTAGACATCCACTCCTGTATGTCACAGCCCTGTTCTAATAACTCCACATGCATTGAAACTGGCAACGGAGGATACATCTGTATATGCGCACATGGGTACACAGGGAAAAACTGTCAGCAGAAGATGGGACCGTGCTTCACTAACGGGTAACCTTCAGCTTCACTGGGATAGCGATTTAGGTCAACAGCTTAACCTGGGAACTATGTACTCATTCATCTCAATTGCCCTTGACTCAAATTAAAAATAGGGACCCATAGAAAGGAAATCTAAGAGCATATGAGACAAAGACAATTTCTATAAAACCATATATAGCACTAAAACATAAAACAGCTTAATCCATACCTGGAAATGAATACTGTAGATGCTGATTATAAAATAATTCTGTTTTGATTGATGGATTTTAAGAATGGAAATAACAATGTGTTCTTACTTCATTTCTGAAACCTTGGTTTCATTTCTGAATAATATTAGACAATAAATATATCTTAATAGACCAATTGATCAATTGGATTATTTTGCAGATAAGTTTACTGGAAGTAAAATGAGTCTTATTTTATTAGCATTATAAACAAACAGAAAAGTGCAGTGTGTTTCCAAAAAAGTTTAATTTTTATTCCACTTTTAATTTCACTGTGTTGACACAGTCAATTTCAGAAATGCACACAAAATTAAATGAAAAAGAATCAGATCACTTGTTCAGTTGGCATTTGTAACTTGAGCTCCCATCTCCTAGGTCTCCGTGCCAAAATGGAGGAACCTGCCAAGATTATAACGGGTCTGCATTGCACCCCTCCTGCTTGTGCCCCCCGGGTTTCAACGGAAATTTCTGTGAAATTGATTTGGATGACTGTGAATCCAGCCCTTGTGTTAATGGTGGGACCTGTGTAGACCATGGGCCTGATTACACCTGCCTTTGTCCTGGGAGATTCAGTGGAAAAAACTGCAATGACACTCTGGTTCCTTGTGTCAGCCATCCGTGTGAAAATGGTGGGAGGTGCCTACAACATACAGATGGGAATTTCCACTGTGTCTGCAAGCCAGGGTTTACAGGAAAAGCTTGCAGCTCCCACAGGGTCAAAGCTTCCAGACCCCCTGATAAAGAGCCCAGCCATGTTCAGCACTACAGCTTGCCTTCTCACGTCTTTCACAAAATGTTGCATCATCAGGATCGGGAAGTCCTGAAGATCACCATGAAAGAAACAGTCCACAGCTCCAACTCCCTCATCAACAAAAGCCAAGTCATCTGCTTCATTGTGCTGGGTTTACTGACCTGTCTTGTTGTTCTGGGCACAACTGGAATCGTTTTCTTCAACAAATGTGAGATGTGGATGGCCAATGCCAAATACAGCCAGCTTGTGCGAAAGCAGAGGAATCATTTCTTAAAAGCCAACAATGGGGAGGAGCATTCCATGAACATTATTTTGCCAGAGAAAATTAAATTGACCAACTATGGAAAACATTACACATCAATCTGATCCCTCCACCGGGTTGTGCTGCCTCTTAAAAATCCAAATTATGTACAATAATTTGAAAAGCAAATGTTCATAGCAATAGCTCAAGACTTATTGAGGCTGTACAACTTTTCCTGAGCACTGGCGTTTTACTGTGCATTTGAAAACTAAAATACAAACAGTTTTCTGCTGGTGTAAAATAAAAAATATTGTTTATTATGAAAATTGATTAGTATACTGGTGCACACAAGAAATGCAGCAGTCAGATCTATTGAATAATACATTTTAAGATGTGATGTCAAACACAATAACAAAAAGTGAAAAAATACACATTAAAGAGTCTTGATAAGTTTTTATAATCATAAAACATTGTCAAAAACAAAAACAGGTATATTTAGTTAGGTTTCAATATCAGCTCCCTGAGCATTAACACAATACTGGAAGCATTGACTCATAGATCTGATACTGTATATCTCTGGACAGACTGGATGTTCAGGCACTCTTCCTGTCTGCAGACAGGTGGCGGAGGTGAGACATTTGTGGTTGTCTCTTTTTGATGGAATTGACAAGTCGGTCCCACTGTGGAAGTTGTTGAACTACTATCATTGTAACACCTTGCTTGAAAATGTACACTTTTGGATTGACTTGGAGCAACAAAACCTATTGACTTAAGGACTTTGTTGATGTGCCGCTGAGCAGTAAGGTTCTCCTTAATGTATGTCAAAGCTGTTTTTGTTTTAAAGCCCACATCATCACACTTTCATTCGCCATCTTAATCACCTCAATACCCAACACAATCTTAACACAAATCCATACATGTTGTGCTCCTTTTAGATCTGTCAAGAATTAAACAATCATGGTGAATAAAAGCCTCTACTTCTTCTTCCACTGCTTCAGAGGCTCAATGGCAATTTCTTCTTTCAGTTGTGTCAACATTATTCCTGAATGTCTTCCAAACATGCAGTTCATTTTCTTACAGGTAGAGACCTGCGGTCCTTCTGTTAATGTGTTATTCTTTTTGGAATCCCTAACAATGCAGCAACTGCAGTCTTTTGAGAATGATGGATAAAGACATGTATCACAGACAGGCTGCCTTTAATCATACTAAGGGAAAGAGATTTTCATCGTTTCAACAAGGCATGGTTGTAACTTTCACAATTCTGACATTAAGTAAAATCATATCTCTTGATTAGCTTTTAATAAAGATGCTTAATCAACATATTGTGGCAATTTTAATTCAAATACCAAACAATGAACATCTACTTGGCTCTTTTGTAAATCACATAACTTGAGCTCAAGGATGAATACTTGTTCCTAAGAGTTGATTTATCCTAAGGAACCATACTACTTAGACAATAAATGAACATTTTATAAATATAAATATCATCATGTACAGTATGTGTCCAATAAGCTACAGATATAAATGTTGCATTTTTTATTGTGCATCAGTACTGTATGTGTGCCATTTAGACTTTGCATTTGTAATTCCTGAATTCTTTGATCAAATGGGATTAGGATGATACAGTAAATACAAATCGGAAATGGATTAAACTCACAAATTTAAATTTGGTTTCACGACTTTTCTATGAAACCAGTATGTTTATAAGTATGAGTTGTAGGTATTTGAAATAGGATTTTCAAACTAAGCCCCTGCAGGAAAAAAGCAATATAAAAAAAGCGTTTTTGGTAGAATTATCCTGACACATCTGTTTTGGGTTTCATGATTTTTTTGCTAATTGAAGAATAAGCCTTTTGAATGAAAACAGTGCTAGTTTGACAAACTGACAGACAGCAGTGTCACATCAGTGAGAAGCATTTAGTGGATAAGTACCCGTTGTAATTAAAAAACATCAATCAGTGCAGAAAACTGAAGTGTTAATTTATGAATTAGACTTAATGATAGCATGGTTAATGACCAACAGTTTTACTGTATTTCACACAGATATGATTCATTGCTCTATGCTTGTGAAGTGTGTCAAAGCAAAATAAAGCTGCCAACAAAAACAACTCCAATAAAAACACTCAGAATAAAACATCCTGTTTTATGGGTGTGAATATATTAATTTAAATTGCCAACTGGGAAGAATATACTTCAACTGTTCTTAGCCTTCCTAAAAGGGACTCTTTACTGTACATTCATTCAACAGAATGTCTGCAGGGAAATCCCACAAATAAAGCACTTTTAGATATTGCTACACTCAATTCACAGAGAAATGGGGTCCTGGTGCTTAATCTAAATTATTTTTTAACACTGTTTGATATTTTGAGTGTTTTTATTCATGCTTCCTTTTTATTCTCTTACTAAATATTTTAAATGTTGTGATGTAAATGTTTAGCCCCCTTTTGACTATTTTGTTTCAAATGTGAGCTCAGCATGCATTTTATAAATATATAATGGTATCTCAGAAAAGACAGAGTGAGATGATGAATTGTGTGAACATTGCCAACTGAATGAAATATAAGCTTGCTGTTAATATAGTTTGACTAGACCCCGATCACTCCATTTGCAATATTTATTTTCCTTTGCAGTTTGATCTTGAAGAACTCCCTGATGTCAAAGTTAATAAAAAAACATGTTGACAAGGCTCACCTTTTAAGACTACTGCACCATTGTGATCTGTTTTACACTGTATGTAAAAAAGATTTATGACCTGTTCCGAAGATTTTAGTTTTTCACCGTCGCTGCATTTTATGAAAAGAGAAAGATAAGAAAAAAATCATTAAGTTTGTGAAGAGGGGGTCTAAAATGGCTTTCTGTTTACTTGTTGTTATGAAGTCTGTCATGTGGAGGAAGCAAAATTGTTTTTCTGTTTAGGAGAAAAGAAATAAAAATGGCAGTAATGGTAATAAAAAATACATTTTTATCTAGCGAGATGAATCCTGTTGATGTATTAGGTACTACAATTCTTATAGTTTGCTAACATCCATTGAATTCAACACCTACTGCATTACCTGGAAAGGTGCAAGGACCAATATCATTATCCCATATAATTAGTTATTTTACAGCTACTATATATTATACTGTATATGAACTACAGCTGTACATTGCAAAAACACTATGTACTATTGTAAGGCTTTGTGTTCCAGATCAAACTTTACATCAACAGTAAGCAGACAATGCTTTACAAGTTATTTAAAATAAGTAAATATGATATATCCTATTGTATGGTTCCACAGACCATGATAAGCACTGATTGTGGACTACCTTACTATTACAGGTAATACTATTTAGGTGTAAATTAATTTTTATCTTATTTTTACCACCAGCCTTAAATTACACTGTAGTGCTATGAACATTATAAACTTAGTCGCAATGATGTGTACTTTAACCTACATGTCAAATACGGTTTATAATTTCTAACATTCAGATTTTGCCCAAAGATACTATACAAAATACATATATTCAAATACATACTGTATATGTCAAGGTCATTTATTGCATTGATGATTATAATTGAGGAAATGGAATCTGTGAAAATTGTATGGATTGTCCGGGAATGTCTGAGTCTCACAATACAAGTGAAAGCATAGTGAAAGCAAAGCCCTGGAGAATCACTTTTCTCTTCCCTTGAGTTACAGTATAAAATTTCCCTCTCTACTGTATGTATCTTCTTAAATATAGCTCCCCATTTGCCAAGTGATTGGCAAAAGTGACAAGCAAAATCATTGCTCTTTTCTGTGTGAGGTTGTTATTATTATTTCTTATTACATATTGTATGGCACTATGCTCCAAGTGTAATTAATCAGTGTTTAATATTTATTGGGTGTTCTTATTTTTAACAAAAATAAACTGAAGTATGAACACTTTCAATTTTGTGTTGTCTGACCACAAATCCTTTTTTCACATATTTGCAGTATCATGTACAGTATGTGCTTTTTTGAAAACCCTACGAGAGGCTTTAGATGTTTTTTCCTTGGTTCCATACAAGCCTTCTTTGGGGAGTGACCGGGGTATTGTTGACCCCGGAACATTTTCTCAGTGACTGAACTCTGTAGTTCTCTTAATGTTTCTGCCTTGACCAACTGCTCAATGTGGGAAGACAACGTGATCTAGGCACAGTCTGGCTGCCTTCCACTTCTTAATAATAGTTGATTCTGCCATGCTTGAAGAGATATTAACAGATCTTTGAAATTATTTTAGACTTCTCCTGAACTGTGCCTACAGTATATAGAGTACAGCTTTATCCAAGTTATTTTGAAAGCTCCTTGGTCTTCATGGTTAAATATTTTCTTGAAATTCACTAACTGCCTGAAGAACCTAATAAACACAAGTGGTTTTATTCTAAAATCTTGTGAACCACTATTATTGTATATATAGAAGGGGCACTCAACTAACTGTGTGGAACATTAGGATAATTTTGTGCTCCTACATGAATTCAAATTTACTCTTAATATAGTAAGGTAAATGTATACAAAATATAGATTTCTACTTCAAAGTATTGTGAATGTATATTTTGAAGCACAAAATGTGAAAAATGTGAGTCTGAATATTTTTTCAAGGCACAGAATACACCAGCAATTTGGAATGGAACTACCACAGAAACCAGGAGTTCTGAGGTACATTGTGAAGCTCTCTGCAGATGTCTAGTTGGCTCATGGCTGTGAAGGCCAGGTTGAAGGTTGCAGAGGTGGAGGTGGTGGCTGTCCCAGCTTGCCTCTGAACAGGCAGGCCGTGCTGACCTTCAACATTGTCTTGATGTCGCAGTCGATATCAGGCCACTACACTAGTTCCCGGTAATGCTGTGTTTGACATGACTCATTCCAACAACAGCTCTTCCTTCACACTCTGGCAACTGGTTGCAAGTTCGTCCAACATGCAGGGCTGGCCAGCCTTGGGTTATAGAAGAGGGGCTCCTCCACTCCGACACACCTGATTGGACGAGTTCAAGAAGCTTCTGGATGACGTCAGGGTTTGCATCCTCCTGTGGTACTTGAGTTGTCTGTGGTGGCAGAGAGTGTGAGAGAATGGAATCATATTGTCATGAGCTGGTGTGAACTGGAGCCGGAAGTGGTGTTGCAGGTGTTGCTGGCGTTCTGCCCGGTGGTGTAGTCGAAGCAGTCTGTGCTCCATGCATGAAGTAGACATGAGTGCTGTGAGAGCTCGACGTTCTTTTCAGAGCCTGAATGGTCAGCTGTACAAGCACATATGCTAGAATTCACAAGCCAGGGCTTCCTGCTCTCCCACTGCATACTTCTGCTCACCTGAACTCAACACGTGTATTGTGGAAGCCACTGGCCGTTCTGTACCTCTCTGCACCTGTGAGAGAAACGTCCCCACCGCTAGGGCTGAGATGTCAAAGGGTCAAAGTGAGCCAGCACTGGTGGAGAGGTGAGCTGTTGTATGGCCTCACTACAGGTCACCATCCAAATCCACAGTCCATCGGGCACAGAGGATTACAGTGTTGCACTGGCATCTGCACTGCTGCTCCTGTGAGCTGAGCCGCACACTGAGTGGCACTTTCGATAAGACAAGCCTTTACAATTGCTCTCGCTAGCCTGAAATCATCAGCTTCCATTAACTAGGGGTCACGTACTTGATCATTGGTTGTTTTCTCCCTTATCATTTCGGCATCCCTAAGTTACAGTTTGCGCATTGCAGACAACTGCTGTCAATAGATTCGCCTGGGATTTAGCTTCTCTGCTGAAACGTAAAGCACTGCATCAGGATCTCTGAAACCGTGGTCTCGTGCTCCATCAGTGTATTAGTCAGCAGTCCTCAACGATCTGAATAAGCATTGTTCCCGAGTCCCAAGGCCATACAGGAGCTGTGCACGTTTACGGGCATCAGTCAGACACTCCAGTTCCTTGGCTAACAGTATTAGATCCAGTATGTCTCCAAACTCTCAAGCAGCATTTCCAAGGGACTGGGTGCTCTCCAGGAAGTGGTAGGAATGGAAGAGGAGGGGTCAAGGTAAATTCGGCCATCCTTGTCGCCAATTGTTATGTAGATAAAGGTAAGACACATTATAGTTGCTGTCACAAATTGAACCGATTTGTTTCTTCAGACACACACAGAAACTGTCACGGGCCAGCATGTAATATCCAGTCTCCTTATGTGTGCCCTGCTGGCACCTGAACACTGCACAGTAATTACTCAGATACAAACTTTAATCATAACTGTCCTGTCCAGAATGTACCCGCCCTGCACCTGCCTTTGTTTGCTGAAATGAGCTCCAGATCCCCTGTGACCTTGAGTTGGTAGGAAATAGCTGGATGGATTAATATCAATGTTGATATTAATAATAATTAATATTAATTAAAACATGATCACAAATACAAATCACTGGACTATAGAACAATAATGACAGTTGTAATTGTTGTTCAAATATGTCTGGTGGGCATTGTATAGAGTACAGTATGTGGTATACACAAGGAATCTACAAATCTGCATTTGAAAGAC
The DNA here is from genome assembly GCF_040954835.1 of Lepisosteus oculatus. Lineage (NCBI taxonomy): Eukaryota > Metazoa > Chordata > Actinopteri > Semionotiformes > Lepisosteidae > Lepisosteus > Lepisosteus oculatus. The sequence continues at coordinate 11,565,842 of NC_090703.1, read as the reverse complement.
TGTAACCCTGAAGGTTTTTTCACTCTCCAGCAGCTGATTATTATGGGTAAGGTGTTGAAATAAATCCAATTAAGGCAATCACTAAAAATAGTATGTTTCTTTGGAAGCATGAAAATCTGCAGATCTCAGGTACAGTACTGTATATGCAAATGAGTTATACACATACTTGATACTGGACCTTTTTATGTATTCTACTGTGAAAGCACAAAATACCAATTTCTGACTATGTCATCTATCATTTCCCAGATTATAATCACACACTCCAAGTTCATTATTTAGTGGTTCATTCAGGCATTTGTGAATCAGGTTGTAAAAATGCCTATTAGAGGATATTTAAAAGCTGTGTAAGAAACGTGTCATTGGTTATCATATTTATTGATGGTTACAAAATAAACACATGAGTAATAGAAGTAAACACAGGTACTGTAATTGTTATTGAGCAATATGTGTGCAGATCTCTGGTATATCAGGAAGATATATATTGTGTCTGCCAGAAGCAGCCTTCACAAACAAACCAATATAATATTACACATCTGATATGAAATGCAGCATGGCAGCAATTAATAATGAACTTGGCTCAGAGCTCCATTGCATAAATGAATTTGTTATGAGTAGAGAACAGCTCTAGATCAGTTTAAGTGAGGTGGCACTGAGCTGTATCATCTCATCTAGGACACACGGTAAGGTTAGATGTGCAACTGAAATACTGTACATGCAAACTAATACGACAGAATCTGCATCCATTCATCATTCCAAGATCAGACAAATGTCCCCAGTGAGTACATATGCACATTTGTTTATAGCACATTTATTATAATTAAAACTAATAATAAGCCACAGAAACAAAATAATAAGGAACTTACATAATTAAAAGAGAGATGCAATATTTACTTTTAAATTTGTATCTACAATTAAGACATTGCACTTTCTGTGCACAATGAATATAGTTCACCATGTATAGTGTATAGTGCACATGCTGTCAAATCTTTAGAGATATCTAAAACATATGTATTTCACAAGTTCTGCTCTTCGAATATCTTAGCCATGAAAGAAGTAGATCTCTGCCTACAAACATGCTAGATCACTGCCTCCCAAAAATGTCAGGAAAATCCCATTGTCTTATTCAATGGTCTTTGCTTCCATCTCCTGGCTGGAATGTGTGAATTCCTCAGAAAGCAGGCATTCAAATGAACTCATTCTGTCAATTAGACATCCAATTATTTTTTACAAATGCGTTTTAACCAGCTGGCAAAATTGGCACATGTTCAAAGCTGTATATGTTTTGTTGCTGTAGATCACATTAAAAAATATGATAATCCAATAATGAGACAGCAGTGTAATGAAAGCAGAGCATCTTTCTCCTACAGAATGTACTGAAGGGCTAATTGAATGCTGATTGCCTTAAAAATACAAAACACTACAATTTCTTTTCCTACAATGGTCAACAACAATTCTATCAATGTCTTTTGAGTGTGGAATTTAAACTAAATGCAATTGGTGATTTAATTGGTAGTGTCTAGATTTACAGTGGTTCGATTAATCACATTAATCACAGTGTTTTGGTATCAAACAGCTCACAGGGATACGGGGAAGAGAGCAGCAGTACCAAACTATTATGCTGCTTGAGTAAAATATTAGAAGCATTTCCAATGTGATTGCTTCATTCATATATTTTGAAATAATCAAAATTAGGAATGAACTGAAATCTTAGAATATATTTACATTTTATAGGCTGTCACTTATTTGATAGATGATTGTATTTATGCTTTTTAACCTAATATAGCAAATGCTTAGTCAATGTTGATTTTTCTAATTCTTTACTGTAGTGAACAAAAATATGCACTGTAGTGTAGTATTTAAATAAATGTAAATTTACTGTGTTCTATAATTTTACAATTTTAAATACATTCATTTGCTTTTTTGGCCTTTTTGCTATTTTACAAGTTTAATTTGCAGATACAGTATGCCAATGTGCCATATTGAATTATTTTACCTTATAAGTGGAATGTCATGTCTTTTTATTCCAACAGATGTCAGCACTGGCCCGTCATTCTGACATTATAATCCAAACACATTACTGTAGGTCTCGTGCATTAATACGAAAAACAGTATACTCTATGTATGCCCCCCTTCTGTGTTTATTAGAGGAAATCTCATAAGAAATTAAGAAAGGTGTTTTCAAATAAGAGGAAGCCATTCGGACCCACTGGCCCATCTGCTAAAGTCAGTACATTATTGGGTGTCATCCAGCTGTGTCTTTGAAGGAAGCCAAGATATTGGTTCCAACTAACCTTCTTTAATTAATTAAATAAAAACCCACTATCACAAGCATTATTAAATTGCTGTTTAATCATATATCACTTTAGCTCACCACTCCATGATTTACTTCAGTCTCAGCAAGACTGGATCACTGTGGGTGACCTACAGTATGAATACGTAGAAAAAAGAGACCACACTACCACACTTTTCTGACATTTCCAACATTCATCCTCTTATTTTCTTTTGCTTCCACCAAGCTTCATAACTAGCAGTATTTCATCAGAGCAAATACTATTGGCTAGACAAAGATCTTTCACCATATACACAAGAGTTTGCTAACTACAGGCATTCCATATAATAGGAAGCCCCCTATTAAAAAAAATACTGAGTTTTGTTTTGAATTTATTAAATGTACTATGCACTGTAAATAATCAACTTATATGTAATTTATATATTGTCCAGTAATGAAGTTTTATACAGTATACTGTATGTGTTTTAATTGCAAAATACAGTATATGGCCAGATGGGTTTACTGAATTTTATTTAACTGTAATAAGAAAGAAGGGCTTCCTTTCACATGACCAGGGAGATCTTGTATATTTTATTTGTTTACCAATTGTGCTCTTGAGGATTGTTAAATAAAATCTGTTTTGGAGTACAGTGTGTGCATTCATCTGACTCTACTCTTTCCACTGCTTTTTGTGCTGGCCAGCATTCCCTGTGACTTCCGGGTGTGCATTCTGGTTTTTTCCTGTTTGTATGCTGACAGTATGTTCATAAAACACGATTGCATAAAGAACACTGTAAATCAAAGGATTATACTAGGGAGGACACAGACATGTGTTAGACACATTAGAGCATTGGCAGCACATTTCGAAATGACTGACAATTTTGAAGTGACTTTGTCTTCCACTTCACAGGGAACAAAACTAATGTAGAGGTTTCCCATCCAGGTGTCTGGATCTTTTGGTTCCATGAACATGGAGGTATTCATTTAAATTTTATGATAAATAATCTCTTAATTTATGGAAATTATAGACATAGAGTAGAATTGTGGAGGTCCTTGTTAGGGTGCATGACACGAAAGTATTTCTTATATATTTATTTCCAGTGTATTTTGCAATCTATATAATGGCATTTGCCAAATATTGCACTTGGCTGAAATTAGTGTTTTCCAGTGTACTTTTGTTTAATAAGTGCACAATGTCTTCATCATCATGGGAAAAGAACATTCTGTTTGCTTTGCTGAAGTTGTCATAAACAGTTCTTTTGTTGCAATAGTCAGCTCTGGAACACTAATACAGAGATAATGTATATTTACTCAATTCAATTGGCAAGTATCAGTCCAAAACTGACAGCTTTTTGTGATTTCTTTTAACAATCATTGATTTATTTTTAGTGTTCTAAATACTCATGAATGCAAATGAACAAAAATTTAAAGAAATGAAACTTTGTATTATTATAAAAAGCTTATAATTGTGAATTCTTAAAATGTGTTCTTAAAAGATTTGTAGAAAACATTGGTCTTTAAGCGAGTTTTTAAAATATTGACTGCCAGATCTTTTAATTGGACAACGTGTTTCCCATAATCACCAATATGTGGATCCTGGTATGAATCAACTCTCAGATTTATACCTAGACTGTGCAATACAGTACTCTCTAAACGCAGGAGCTAGACCATTCAGTGCTTTATACAGTAATTTGAGCAGAAGAACCACAAATCCAATCTGAATTTCAGTGGGAGCCATTGCACTATACAGAACAGTTGTATTCTTATTTAGTTTAAGTAGCACACACATCAGGATTCTGAACATACTGAAGACTATTAAGTACTTTAAAACAATACCCAGTATGTAAATGGTGTTGTAAGAGTCTTTATGAACATTGATTAAATAAAAGTATACATTAGTATTTCAGCATCAGGGTAAGAGTCTTAACTGAACAATGTTACACAGGTGAAAGAAAAATAATAATCTTGTTCCTAAAATGCTACAAAATGACAACGTGGTCAAAATTAACAGTTAGAGTTCTAATTTCCAAAACGTGTTTGCTTTCAGCAAGTGTTATCAAGAGTACAAACTGATGTCACAGTTTAGTTTAAGAAAGTTCAGTTGCAGTCATGTGTTAATATTGGACAGACATCAACAAGTGCACATACCACAGTAGCAGTAATTGATTTTGTGTACAAGTAAAGTTGAGTGTCATCAGAATAACATAGAAACTTAATCTGAGCAAGAGACAACAAGTTGATATTAAATAGTAAAAGCTCCTGCATATACTGTGTGGAATGCCCTAGAGAACAATGATGCAGTTTTTATCGTAGTGTGAGAGCTTTATGCAGCAATACATTAAGCAGTGTAGTGAGACCCAGCAGCCATATCACCCTGCAACTCACAACTGGCAACCCACTGAAGCTAAGCAGGTGTGAGCATGGTCAGCATGGATTTACAAGGCTTGGGTAGTATATTTATGGCATAGGACCTTGTCATGATAACCAACAACAAGCCCCAGGCCTTAAAGTTCAATAAAAGAAGGGAGTTCCCAAAGTGACAGCAGTGCACAGAGATGGCCTTTATTTCTGGGTGTCCACAACTATAATGCACAGAGAATGAACACAAATTAAGAAGCCAATGGGGATAATTAATAATAATAATAATTGCTTACACTTATGTAGCGCTTTTCTGAACACTCCACTCAAAGCAGTTTACAGGTAATGGGGACTCCCCTCCACCACCACCAATGTGCAGCATCCACCTGGATGATGCGACGGCAGCCATAGTGCGCCAGAACGCTCACCACACATCAGATATCAGTGGGGAGGAGAGCAGAGTAATGTAGCCAATTCATAGAGGGGGATTATTAGGAGGCCATGATTGGTAAAGCCAATTGGAAATTTGGCCAGGGCACTGGGGTTACACCCCTACTCTTTTCGAGAAGCGCCCTGGGATTTTTAATGACCACAGAGAGTCAGGATCTCGGTTTTACGTCTCATCCGGAGGACGGCGCCTGTTTACAGTATAGTGTCCCTGTCACTATACTGGGGCATTAGGACCCACATGGACTGCAGGGTGAGCTCCCCCTGCTGGCCCCACTAACACCTCTTCCAGCAGCAACTAGTTTTTCCCAGGAGATCTCCCATCCAGGTACTGACCAGGCTCACACCTGCTTGAGCTTCAGTGGGTTGCCAGTTGTGAGTTACAGGGTGATATGGCTGCTGGCTGCTAGGATGGGCTGTTGACTTCTAGTACCCCTTTGAAGAGCAAGAACAACAAGAAGAGCCCAAAGGAGTGGAAGTGTTTGGCATTTCATTAGGAAAAGCTTACAATGACAACTGGAGTTATTAAAAGGGTTGCTGTGTTTGAGTCTATAATGAAGTGATGGAAGTAGTTGCACTGTCTTTCTGCTATTGGAAGTAACAAATTACTGTATGCCAAGTTTGTTTCATATGGAGAACCATGGTGATCCTCCCTTCCAAACAGGCAGTTTGCAGTTTAAGTTTTTAGCTTTAGCTTTAAGTTTTTAATTCATGGGAAATTAGTGAATACCTTGAGAAACCAAACATCTTCCTTTATAGGCATGGGAGGACAACTAAGAGGAGATAAATCATTGAGAACTAGACCTGTCAAGAAAATTGCACATTATAGCTTCATTAAGAATGTTCATGGAAGGACAAATGGTGTTGGAACCATCGAATCTCAGCATATGGGTGTCATATGGTACTGAACATTGAGTGTCATAGACATGTTGGCATGTCTGACAACACAGAGCGTAACACCCAACTCAATTATACCTGTAACGAACAGTTCTTTCCAGACCCTATGCAGACAACACAATCTGGGATGGAGTGAGGAAACACTAGGAAAAAGTCATGCAGGAATACGGGGATCAAAACAGGGGGACCAAAGTGCACAGGTGTCCAGGGGGGTGAGTCCGGGGCAAACAATCCAGTGGTAATCCATGGGGGAATAAAACACGAGCAAAGTCCAAAGCCGGGGGGTCCATCCAAGAACAGACAAGATAAAAACTGGAACCGGGTCGGAACCGGCAGGAGGGAACAGGAACAGAGAATAAAACCTTAACGGGACCAGGAGCCTCCAGGTTCCGGACTCGCACGATACGGAGATCAGATGCAGAGCCCGGATTGATGTCAGCACTTGGCTTTTAAGGTGGACTGGGAACGGGCTGAAACAGGGGACAGGTGCAGAAATTCAAGTCCGAAGTGAAAGGGCCAGAGCGCCCTTAAGGAGGAGGGACTATAATCATGACAGATACCTATGTAAACAAAGCTCTTTCTACCTGTGTTCTGAGCAAACAGATGCCTCCACACCTAGTAGCCCAACAGAGAAAGATCTGGCTAATAACAACGATAGAGACATTTGAGCTACAGTAGTTCCAACATCAGTTACAGTATAGTTGCTGCAAAAGAGTCTTTTGAGACCACTGATCAGCAGAGATACCCAATAGGGAAGGTAACAGTACTATATGCAGTACTGGTTAGGACTCTGGTCCCTAAATTCAGGGCTCAAATTCCAAGTGGACCATTGCTGTTATACTCCTAAAAAAGGTTCTTAATTTGGTTCAGTAAAATACCCAGCTGTATAAATGTATGTCTCTAAGCATCTGCCAAATTAATAAAGTAAATTCCATAATTCCATAAATGAATACATTCCCCCCACAAAAATTACAGTTACTGTAATTCACGGAATAATAAGTTCCTTCATGGAGTAATAAACCCTCAGTAGCTGTGGTGCAGAACAGTAGTGAGTTTACTCCCAGAACTCTGACATAATTTTCATTATATTTAGAGGAAGGAAGCTGAATGAGGTTTCTAAAATCCATGTCCTTCTATCCTTAACACCTACATACGACTACCTTGCAACAACTGTGTTAACAGTAACAATATCAACAATAAGAAGGATTAAAAGGAGGTTTTAAAGAAACTGAAGAGCTAAGGGATACCCTGAGTTTAGAATAGCAAAATTAAGGACACAGGACCGTACTACCACGACACATGCATGAAATCCCACTCACTGGAAATGTTCATCTGCAATCACATTTTAAAGATCCCAATCAAAGCATCTATGATGACAAAGTGACCTACCAACCCTTTCCATAAACCCAAATGCCAGGGCCAAGACACTAGAACAGAAACTAAGTGGAAATAGTCACTTCATTAGACCGTATGTTTCTGGTTTGCAGAACACATTAGAAATCTCTTTGTCAATTCTGATGCACAAGGATTGAGAAACAATAAATTAGCATGACTATGAGCAGGCAGAACAAATGGCATAAATATCTCTTACATGCCTGTGTAATCATATATGCCTGTGGTCTATAGCATAATGTCTCATGGAATTGAAATGTCTTTGTTGCTGTCACTTGAGGTTATTCCAGTTTCAACTGAAGCTTCTCAGAAAACCTACAGAAAAGCACTACCTTGATATTTTTCCCCTGAAATGCAAGAACTGAACCTTTGATATAATGGCTAGACAGCTAGAAATCATTAAACTCCATACGGTGCCCATTTTGAAACACCATTGACGTTTTTTTATTACTCTCAGCTTGTCTTGAATTTTCTAGCAGTCATAAAAAAAGCACTGAAACAAAACCAGATTTTTTCTTCCATGACTTCTGACCTTACACCTCCATTCCTCTAACTTTGAAGCACTGCCCATGCCAATACTATGCAAGAATTTCAGATATTTTCATATTTTTTGTTCAATGTACAGCTATACATGCATAGGCCCATACATCACTAATGCTGATCTTTATCTCTTCTGTGTACTGTAGTTACTAGCATGCAGATGACTTCCAGATGAAAGGCATGGGTGTATAATAAAACAATCAGCATATCTCCCACAGTTCAGTCTTAGAGACACTTTATCATAAAAACTTAGAGTACGTTTATCATAAAACGTAATGAAATTGTCTTCTGTTTGCAAAACAGTAAGTTATATTATTTTTCCTGCTGACTGATGGTAAACTATCACAAAAAATAATCACAAATGATCAACCATGTAAAACTCTTGAATTATGTAGTATGACTAAACTCCTCTAGATTAAATTAAGGATCACTTTTAACCTAGCAATACTCTTTTTTATTATTTACCTACTGGCATTACATTTTTTACATATTTGTGCTTTATGGCAGTAAGAATGTAGATTTTAGATAATAATAATTGCTTACACTTATATAGTGCTTTTCTGGACACTCCACTTAAAGCGCTATACAGGTAATGGGGACTCCCCTCCACCACCACCACCACCAATGTGCAGCATCCACCTGGATGCAGCCATAGTGTTTCAGAATGCTCACCACACATCAGCTATCAGTGGGGAGGAGAGCAGAGTAGTGAAGCCAATTCATAGATGGGGATTATTAGGAGGCCATGATTGGTAAGGGCCAATGGGAAATTTGGCCAGGACACAAGGGTTACACCCCTACTCTGTTCGAGAAACAACCTGGGATTTTAATGACCACGGAGAATCAGGACCTCGGTTTTACGTTTATCTGAAGGACGGCACCTGTTAACAGTATAGTGTCCCCATCACTATACTGAGGCATTAGGACCCATATGGACTGCAGGGCAAGTGCCCCCTGCTGGCCCCACTAACACCTCTTTCAGCAACAACCTTGGTTTTTCCCAGGTCTCCCATTCAGGTACTGACCAGGCTCACACCTGCTGAGCTTCATTGGGCAGCCAGTTGTGAGTTGCAGGGTGATATGGCTGCTGGCCGTATTTTTAGTTTGAACAATTTCAATCCAACTGGTGCTCATATTGAATTTTGAGTTCTCAGGCTTAAAACACATCCGAATAATTATTAGTGTTGCATTACATATATATATATAAATGTTATCTATATATATTTTAGCTTTGCCAGTTGCCCAGTAATGTGTTGTGTTTTATTCATATTACAATACTCCTTCTATGTTGGCGGGGCAACACGGGCTTTAAGACCATGAAAAATCCAGCTTTTCCTTTTCCTCCTGGTCTCCTGGTTTCCTGGTCACACAAGAGATTTAAAGACTCTTCAAGTATTTTTATTATCTGGACACAGACTCAGTTAGAATGCCAACAGCACATAATGTCAGACAGTACTGCTCAAAGAAAAGAAAGAAAAATACATGATCCCTATCTTTCTCTGATGATTTAATCAACTAACAAAAAACAGGTTCATGAAGAATAATCTAAATATATATATATAATTACTAACTGAAATGTCAGTGTACTGAAACAGTGTAGCTCTGTGGGTTGTAGAATTTCCTATTCAAAAGCTGTCTGAAGTACAGCACAAGGTCACTTCCTAATTGTTCGGTTAACTTGCTTGTCAAGGGAACGCTTAGCAATTCCAAAATGCTGAGCTGGACTTTGGCACGAAATACATAGCAATACAGACTGCATTCTTTTTAACCAGCTGAGCAGACATATGAGAAACTATAAAGCTTTATGTTAATAGATTTTAACGTGTGAACATGCAGAGATTGATTTCCTAACTGTAAATTTTAAAAATACTGTTTTTAAAAATACTATTTTAAAATGTTTTTAGACAAGAACTGATTTTAACAAATGTGTTGCTCGAAGCAATTAAATCAAATATTAAGCAAACAATTCAAACCCATCAGTGTTGAAGTCTTCACTGTTGGCAGCTTGTATTTACAGTACAGTATGTTGCACAAAAAGTATATTCTGTATCACCATTCTATATATACAGTACTGTACACAACTTTTATAAAGTATGGAGATTTCCTTGCTTTTCATGCAGTCTCCTTAAATGACCCTAGTCCATACTTTCGTTAGATAAGACTTCAGGTACTTGCCAGCATTAATTAGCCTACCACACAGCTCCTTTCCCAAGACTGATCAGCTCCTTTAGCTGCATTAAAATTGTGGGGACAAGTAAATCTTTTTAATCCACTAATTATCCACTTAAGCACCAAAAAAGAACACTTTTTGCTCATTATTTAAAAACAATGTTCTTTAAGGAAACTAAAAATAGATCCTGTTCATTAAAGATGTATGCTTATTTAGCCATTGCTAAAAATGAAGCACTTATCTGAAGCCCCACTAAAATTCAAGGAATTGGGGACTTGGAGTTATTAGCAACAAAAACCTGAATGGGTTCTTTGTTCCCTTTAGTAATAAAACCCAGCATGTCTTTCCTTATTTAACAACAGCATGCGATCATGCAAGAGTCTAGGAGCTATATAATCTGAGTTGGTTAACTAGGCACCCTACTTCTCAACAGGTATAAAAAGAAGGTTTTATTAATTCTGAATCCTCAAAAAAATGTCACAGTACTCAGATTTTATTTATAGTTCAAATCTGATTATCATTTACAGGATACAGTCAACAATAACATTTCATTCCTGCAGAAACAATACATAACAACAGAGTGCAATAAATTCATACTTTTGTCTTTAATTTAAACCAAATAAATAAATAAGACAATAAACTAACACAAATAGTTTTTAACACACATTAAAAACACACTACACAAAATTATTTCAGGCATGGACAAAGGTATTCATGCATTTGCACAATGGGATGCAATTGGGTGCTAATCTTTGACACAACCCAGTATGCATTTAATTTTTACCAGTTTCATTTATATTCTGATTATCCTGATACCTAATGTTTTGTAGAACCACTACTGAGAAGTACAGGAAAAAAGGTTCAATGTGGGCCCTACTGGGATCTTTGGGACCAATATTTATTTGTAACAATGGTTTCTAAAACCTTTAGATGACACCTGTCACGAACACGGACTGAATTCTGTGTCAGATCTTGTAGAAGACCCTATGCGATGCGGTAAAAGCTAGAGAAAACAGGAGGCGTGGTAAAAAGGAACACACAGGGGTTTAATAGTGCACAATATATAATATAATAGTGACAATCCGTGAGACAGTGTACGGGGAAGACAAAACGGCATCCAAATCCAAACAGGTCCAAGGGCAGGTCAAAGCACAGTCCGAGAGTCCTTCAAGGAATCCATCCTGGGACGCGACAAAGTTAAAATTCCTGGGAGGGGGGGAACACACGGACAGACAAAACATGGAGGTCCAAGGGTGACGGGGCGAGATCCTCCAGACCCCAGGCTCAGGAAGCGGGAGGTGTCGGGGATGAGGCCTATGCCCTCAGGAGACGGACGTAGGGTTTCCTGGTGCTAGGCGGGCCTCGCGACATCTTACCCTAATGATGAGCCCCGAGAACTGGAGGAGCTGGTCTTTAAATAATAACACTAAAAGGGTACACCTGGAGAGCTTAATCACACAAACCATAATGGGATCAGTGGAGCGCCCTCTAGGGAGGGATGTCGGGTGTGACAAGACCGTTCCTACTGTGATTACCTTTTAACACTTAATAAACAAAATTGTTAAAAGAAAAATGTCTAAATTCTTTTGGAATTATTGTAGAATCTAGAATCCTGAACATGTGTGCATAAAAGCAGTGAAAAACCACCAAATTAAGTAGGGTGTCAAAATATGATGATAAAGCTGTTCACTTTAATTACATGTTTTTATTTAATTTTACAGATTAAAATTGGTTTTCAGAAAAACACATAAAACAATGCACAAACAGTATGCAAAAATGACCAGAGTAGCCTCCTAGGACTTTGATATTATTCAGTGGTTCAATGAGGCATGACATGAATCAAAGTCACTATATCATGTACTGTAGGTGGTGAGAAGGGACAGTACTGGATAGACAAATAGCACCTGAAATGGTCTTGAGATTTTCAGTATGTCTTTGATAAAGTTCCTAATTAAACATGAAATCTCAAATTGCAAGCAGCTTTAATGGAGATATAAGTGTCAGGATTGAGAATTGATCAACAAAAAGAAAAAAGAGAAGAAAGGGTAAGTACTCAAACTTGTGGAAATTTAGGAGTACTTCAGTGATCTGAACTAGGACCTCTGCTCAAATCTGTACAAACATCTGGCAGTTTAATGAAGATGTGCAAGGGTTTGCAAGCAAGTATCAAAAATATATTGATTATATATTAAAAATGGGAAACAGAGATAAAAGAGACTACTCATGAAAACAACTTAGGTATTTATCGTGACACATCATTTACATCTTCTAAACAAAGTGGCGAAGCATCTAATAAGGCAAACAAAATGTTAGGATGTATAGTATATTTAAAAGCATAAAATTTATATTTTTTATATAGGATTGATGTGTTCAAATTTTGTGTGTATTTAATTCGTAAACATATACAGTATATTTACCATTACTATTTAATATATATACAGTACAATATTTATTAGTGCAATACACATAAAACATTACAGAATATTTATTGTTCCTCTGGAATCAGAACAAAGAAAAGCAACTGACAGGTTTAAAGAAATGAACATTTTTAGCCTTGAACAGGACCTAATTCTGAAGTATTCAATATGCTCAAAAGCACTGCCAAAGCCAATTCAGATGGTTTATTTTTACAAACTGTGAAACCTGAACAAGAGATACAAGTGGAAATTATAGTACACAGAGTGCATTTAAAACTAAGAACAGGAGGCACTTCTCTGATTAAAATGTTGTGAGATTGTGGAACAAGCTGCAAGTTGCCCAGCTACAGTATGTGGTTGAAGCCACTGCTCTAGATTCTTTTAAGAGACAGCTGGATGAGATCCTTGGATCAGTTAACTCCATGCTTATGAACTTTTTTATGCTCTTGTGAGAGAAGGACGAATCCACCACAGTTCGGAATTGGTTTCCCTTTCCGAGGACTCAAAGCCTTTGCATGACTGAAGTAAAATGGGATTGATATTTGCCACCATAACCAGTAAGTGATAGAAACAGAGGGCTGGAATGGTTATTGGAAATCACACTGACTGAAAAAGACCTTATCCCTGCTATAGAAGTGTCTACTATGATGAGAGTGGGTGGAAAAAAGCCCCACCCCCCAAAACAAACAAACAAACAAATAACTACAAGAAACTAACTGAATTACTTGATGTACTTCTACCTGAAGCAAAAGCACTTACTGTATAGCATATTTAGCTGGAGTCTGGTACAAATAGTTATTCCCTGTTGCCGGCCACACAATTTATCCAAAGTGAATACAATTGTTTCTAGTTATTTTTGTCATTTAAAAGAAAATAACATCACACCAGGCTACACTTCAGAATTATAGTATCAGTAGAATAGGAATGACCGATCTTAACGGGGTTAGCAAAATAATCTAGACAGACATGCATAAATATGAGCTAATATACTTGAGGAAACATTTTAAGAGTATAAGTGGTTTATCGATTTTCATGCATAATTCTTCACTTAATGAGGAACATTCCACCTCATGGTGCTCAGTAAACATCCTGCCACGTGAAACAACACTTCACACATCTAAATGGGATATATTAAGCAGCTACCACTGTCCCGTGACTTTTCATCCTAATCATTAGTAAATTTCTTAAATGTCTGGCAGAAAGTGATAAAGAGCTTGCAATAAGAGTTTACAAAACAAACCTCCCAGCGTTGGGTTTAGGTTTAATGCTTATGTACAGTATTAGTACATACTGTACAGTAAATACTGTTATAATGAGCTTTACCTTTATTTTTTTATTTATGTGCATTATTACATAAAATATTAGGATATAGTATAAAAAAGAAATGACATACTGCACATATTGTTGCTTTTTTTTACAAAGGACCAGACTGAGCACTGGTAAAAATCTGATTGCATGATCATGTGAAAGCCCGTTGAAATGACTTGAACAAATGTTTCCATAACAACCGCGTGAATGCCTCAAATTTATTGAAACCTCTTCCATTTAAAAAAAAATAGCATACAAACTCTGAAAAGGAGTACAAAGTTTAGAAAACTTGGCATGACCGTTAAATTGTTTACCAGATTAAGCTTTTTTTAGAGTTATTATGCAATTCATGGGATCATATGATCACACTGTTCCCAAGTACAAGATTTTATTAACTAAAACGTCTGATGGGGATCTCTGTAAATAGAACAAAATAAAAAATTAATAAGCATTTCACCTCCATATCCTCCATGCACAACCATTTTGACCAAACTAAGCATCTGTTTTGCTCAAAGTATGTACCCTAAATATGAATCACAAAATTATTACAAAGCTTGACAAAGAGAGCAAGATGAAAACAAAACATAAATGGAGGATCTATCCTAGAATCTAAGAGTGCAGTTTTAACTTCTTTTGGCAACCAAATGTACAAGATTAGATGAATAGCCAGTTACCATTTGTTACCTTACTGTACTTATGCTGTTAAAGGATAATTCATGCAAACGTTTAATAACACACCCAAAGGTGTTTTAGTGCAAAACCTTCAGCTGCTATCACACATATAAAATCAGTACTTGCTTATGTGCTAAACGACTGTGTCCCATTTTTGACAATTTAAAACCAAGAAAAACTGGTTCACAAAACAAAATCAGTAGAAAAAGGTTCTCAGAGTCTTCAGCTTGTTATTCTGACTGGGAATGTTTTTGCAATGCCCCTTCCTAAATGTCCTTCCCCTAAATTGAAATGTACTGAATGGATTGGCCCATCAGAGGGCAGACTCTCACAGAACCTGCCAACAGATGTTCAACAGCAACATGTCAACATTTCTAACTCACATTTCTCTAATCATGTTTCATGAAGTACTTTACTCTAGACTTTTAGCACCAGTTCCAGTTTTAGGGGATGCATTCAAGTAAGTGTAAATATAAACTTTTTTTTGTATCTTCTTGCAATTTTAATTCAACCCCCATAGGTTAATTGACAGGTGTTTTTAAGGATAAAGAAACTGTAGGAGACTTCAGGACTGAAGAGGAATGTTAAAGGTATAATACTGTTCTGTTTATATCCTCATAGAAAATGTCATTTACCAAAGACTCACATTATCATGCTTTATACTTTTTTTGTATTTGGGGGTGTGAGTATTGGACATGAATATTACACACATTAATTATAATAGCTTTATAAAACTTAAACTGTGTAAAATGTTGTTAGATTATTAATTGTAGTTAATGAAACTATTAATTGAAGTATCACTGTATTTACATAAGGTAAGGTTACATAAATATGTTTTTTTTATGTTTTTGACCTCTATTACATTGCGCAGTCCTTATTTGGACAATTTATGCAAGAGTCATCACACATATTTAGACTAACCCTTCCAAAGTGGAGCACCAGCAAAAATCACTGATTCATTGTACCCCTTTGTATTAACAAACTTAAGGAACTGTTATAAATCTTTTGTATTCCCTTATATTTTCACAGTAATAACAATGAATACTCAAAGATTAGTGGAAAGCAAAGTGGCTACAGGTTTCTCTTCAGCTTTCTGGCCCATTGCTTACTGGGAAATTAATTTTTAATATCATCTCCTTGCATTTTATAGTGGTTTTCATTCCAAAGGATCCTAAAGCATTCTGACTATGTGACCCACTTCATTCACCATTGTGGTGCAGCAACCATCTGGGTGATGCTAGGCAGTCATTTATTTGTCCTCTAATATCATTACCTTATGTACTTTTTTCTCTACACTCCCTCTTTCAGGTTTTGGTGCCATTTTGCTTTGTATGGGTATTAACTAAAACAAAAGTCCAAAAATAGTCAAAATAGGTCATCAAAACCTCAGAAAAGTTCAGTAACCTTGTGCACGGGACAGGCAGAGAGGATGGTGTATGGTGGTGCACTTGTTTTGGACTGCATATGACCGTGCATAAACAAATGTTACTGTATATATTTGACAGATATTTGTTTGCATTGATTTTCATGGGTCAAATCCAATCCATGTTGGATGAAATCATTTAAGAGGAGGGTTAACTGTTACACCATATTGGTTAATAGATGCAGTCTACTGTTTACCACAAGACAAAAATGCTAATTTTCCACATGTCCTTAGCATTCTATTTATGACAATGAAACGTACTGTAGATGACAAACAGCAACCAGAAAAGAATCTGAACAGCTTCCACCTCTTTTTCTTTTCAGTCATCAGAGGAATCGCCTGACAGGAGAAGGTCACCCTATCCGATGTCCTTGACGATGTCAAAATACCAATCATCCTCATCCAGCTGAAGCAAAGGTGCCTGTGCTAACTTGGCCACTTACCCTGAAGACATCCCCCCACAGTTATCCTGCGGTAATCCTGAACAGACAACTTGAAAGAAAAATAATTCATGGGAAGTGGCTTTTTCAACTCAACCAGATACATCTATGAGAGAAGACAGACTTTCCAGGTTCCAACTGCACATTCACAGATGGGAATCATTGTAATAGTCCAAGACTGACCTGTTCCTCAGCTCCAGGAAACATCCAAACCATGTCTTCCCATTGGTCCCTGCAATTTTCCAATTTTCCTGCAACAGCCCAATTTCCTGTACACAGACAGATACCAGATACATTCTATATATGTATATGTACAGTATAAAGTGATTTTGTTTTCTATAAAGGCTCCCATAAATATGCTCAGCTGATCAAATACATAAATGTTTATCAATGGAAGTAATGTGCTTTACTGGCCAAAATGAAACATAAATACAGTAACAGCAGAAAAGGGTTTGGTAAAAGTGTGCCTCTGTTACAGAACATATTTGTATTATTTTGAGTAGTACGAAGGAACAAAATTCACCTAAACATTGATTCCCTGAATACAAACATTAAATAGGTGCAACAAAAGCATTACACAGTAGTATCACGGTCTATCAACTGGCAACAGCAACAATAAAAGATGTATAATAACATGCAGCTGTTCCAGCATATGTGATCCAAGGAACTAGAAGCCAAACCAATTTGTCAGCTTCACAACTTGTATTTTAGTGGTTTTCGGGCTCTCCATACAATGATGAAAACATAAGGCCAACATTGACAGAAACAATAACAATGACATATGAAATTTATGTTGCACCAACAAACTCACTTGGTCCCAAAGTATAAATGTAACACCTAAAAAAATCACAAAACAAGTCAAACCATTCAACGTCAAACTAATTGTCGTATGGAAAAAATATTTTTTGCAGGGTATGGAAGGTTTTTTAAAAACACAACAAAGAGCCTAAGAAAAAAGAGCAATCAATCTTCAATAAATCTCTCTAATTTCTCTCCAACAACCTTCTTCTTCTAATGACAAGCTCTGTTTATAACTCTTAGCTAAGGTCAAAAGCTTTGCAATTTATCAACTATGAAGCGGAACAAAAACAGTGGAGTTCATGCCATGAACTCTATATGTGTGGTAAACACAGCACTTACGACAGAATCAAAAGGAGATTCGTTTTTTTCCCTTTTTGTACTTTTGTAAATGCAATGAGGCAAACCAACAATGTTTCCATCCACTATGTAAATGGAAAAATAAATATTATGCAATGTTACAGTTCTGGTATTAAAAATTAAAAAAATATTTATTTATTTTTTGTAGAATGTCCAGTGTAGCACTGTTGTTGTTTGTTCCTCTTGGTTTTGAGACGTAATGTCAAGACTGACTGTTAGTGACCTACAACATTCAAAGTCCCCTTACTACAGTAAATAATCAGAGTTAAAATGAGCGAGAACAACTGTTCAGACTGCTGCAATCCTGGCAAAACAATAGGATATTTATTCTGTTTTCTACATTTCTCTATACAAAGGGAGACTGTGAAGAAAACAGAAAATAATCAGAAACAGATGTTACCCAAAAAGAAAGTGTGCTAGGCCAGTGAAAAGAACAAGAAGACACATTAAACAATTGGGGAGAAATGAATTGGACAAATTTGAGGAGAACATATTCCAAGAAATAACATGACAAGTTGTGACATAAAGTAGCTCAGAGCAATAAAGAGCAGGCGAAATCAGATCCACAATACTTGGCTTCCTGTTTTAAAACATTTATGAAAAGATTAAGAGCTCAAAGCCAGAAATAGCAAAACCATGACTCATTTAAAATCTACATGAAGAAAGTTCTCAAATGGGCAGCCGACCTTCCCCCACTTCTTTAAATTCAAAAGTGATTATGTGGGAATGGGATCGCAGGCTTTTTTATGTTTTACCACATGGCCACTTAAAGAAATATTGTAATGATGTTCAGATTTTTCCTTTTAGTCTGTAGCTCAAAACTTTTTTTTTGGATATCTGTGAGCCATCTCCTGTTGGTGACATTAACATCACATCAAACACAAATCACCCATTCTTCTTCATCCTCAGAGAGTGATGTCAGTATTTCAGTTTCTCTACTCTCACACTGTCCTCCTGGTCCACTCACAGGAGCTGTGGTATTGCCCTTGCCTTTGCTACCATCAGCACATCTCTTCTGTGACAAACGCCTACCACTGTTTTTGGAACTGCTGCTCTGTTTTTGGAAACGCCTACCTTTTCCCAACAGTCTAATTCATTCAGCTCCTGGTCTAAACTCTTGTTTTCTCTAGAATGGACTACTGCACCTCTCTGGGTTCCCTGCATCAGGAACCAGCCTTCTTCAGCTCATCCAAAATGATGTGGTTCACATTAGTTTCTCCAAGAGCATGTCTCACAAGCAACTTCTCTCCTGCACATTCTGCACTCATGCTTGTTACTTTGCTCATATGATTTAATTATCTTTACCTACTGCTCTCTTCATCTCTCTGAACTTCCTGTCACTATTCTATCATCTTTTCTCGGTTGTCATCTCATCTTCTACTATGCATGTAGAAGTTCCTTCTCATCATTCTCTTCTCTTTGTACTCCTTAGTTGTATGCCTTCTGTGGGCTATGATACCCAGAAGCATGGAGCATACCACAAAGCCTTTCATTAATTCAAACATGTAAATCTTTTACTTGTAGTAATAGTCAACGACTTCATATATTCAGATAACAATTACAATTTTCTGAATCTAAATCTCGAATGAATGTCAGAACTCAAACACACAATAAGGGAATGAACAAAATGTCCCAACAGAGTTTTTTTCTGTACTGTCCTGGCTTTGCCCACAATAAAGTCAAACGATTCTCTACAGTATACAGTAATTGTCAGTTATGGTAAGTGTATAGAGCAACCTTCCAGCTCAGACTGATTCTCTGGAAGCCTTTCAGAAACAGATTCAAAGGACAAGATCCTTGAATCAACAACCTTCTGGTTAACAAAGGAGGAAATTGTTAAAATAGATCACACTGTAGAGTATGCACATAGAAGCAAAGAAGCTACCATTCTTAACATGTACAAATTAGCAGTCTATGCAGTTCATACAGTATGGTGAAAAAGGCTATTAGCCTTGCCTTGCTCTATGATACTGGGATCGGGTCTGAATTGGTGAAACCCTTATGAGGAATGAGAGGCTAAAGGATGGATTGATGTATAACTTAATAAAAATGAAGGGAAATATGGTATAAGCAATGCTGTTCAATATTAACACTTAAAATGCAGTTAAAATACTGTCACAAATGCTCATTTAAAGGCACTGTAATTATAGATACTTCAAAAACTGTATCCCAGACTGGAACTACAGTAGTTTCTCCATTCAACTTTAAGGACTACAAAAAGCTGACCATGGTGCTTTTCCTCAATCTGTCTTTGCAAATATTATTTTTGCAATTGGGAAAAGACCATTTGGTTGGGAGGAATATAGAACAGTTTTACTTTTCTTATTAACAAGAAGATATACTCTATGATTATGGCCATGGCAGTCGCAGCAGTCCTGCCTATTTTGATTCCTGTTATTGTTTAAGCCAGATTGTTTGATCACATCCGTTATAGTAAATCCTTTGCGAGGCACATATCTCAGTCACGTGATTTGAATAAGTGAGTGCCCAAAAGTAGCAGGATTGCTTAATCTCTAGCACTACTACAGCCTGTCACGTAGCATAAACCATTGTTGAGATGCCAAGAGAACTAAAAAACAGCAGTAAAAGGATATTTAGATAGTATGCTTGCAATATAATAAGCACTTGCTAAATGCTTAAGCTGATAGCTAGGTGTCCCTTTCTTAGTTCATCTGAGGTTTTCGTTAAAGAGTGTAAACACTGTTACAAATCCTGTTTGGCCATTGCAGGGAACACACTCAGCCTGTGTTACTTTCATCAGATACGTGTACGTGAGATAAACACTGTGGAGTTCTTGAGTACATTTTACAAGATAAATCCTCCTGCTTTCAAACCATGTACAGTATGTCCATACATGAAAACCAACATTAGAAGGCTACATTTGTCTTCCAGGGATTTTGTTTTTTCAAGACAAAGATTACGCAATGTTTGTTGGGGATTTTTTCCTGTTTTTCTTTACTTAGAAAGATATGTTTGTAATTCCATGTTATTACTCAATACTTCATGGCTGTTTTTCTCTTAAGATCTTAACTACCTCAAAGGGACCTGTCCATCTTATGTTGCACAACTTTGCTTATTCTAATGTTGATAAAAAATAACCTTGATAAATTAAGCTGTCAATGAAAATAATAAAGATAGAAAAACAGTGTCATGTGAATTTTCATCATTGATTCTCAAAAGAATTGTGAAATATACACGAGAAAGAGATTTATATGTCACTTTTCTGTGCCAAGAAATTAAAATAGCTACATTTTTGCTATCTTACAATAGCTTCTTCTAAATATAACACACAATTTCTCTGTATGGAATTGGGACATTAAAAATAAGTGAGCAGTACTTCATTCAGGACAGGATATCAAATACAGTTTTAAAATACTATGTCTTCTGTGAAAGAGAATAGCTGATAAAACCTTAAAGTGGCAAGTCGGGTGTTATCATTAAAGTAAACCTTACATTTCCTTTCACAAGTAAAATACTGTAAATCTGTCTGTACAATTAATTGTGAGCCCTAATTTTTATGGATTTTGCTGTAAACATTATTAAAATATTGAAGAAATAAGCCTTGCATTTGAGCTTTCACTCAAAAGGAATTCATATACCTGAAAAGGAGAAGTGGAAACTTTATCCGCAAGAATTGTTTCAGAGTTACATTCCTAATAAAAATCTATGGGTGAGTTCAGTGCAAGAGGTCATTGACCTGAAGAAGTTAATTTTCAACTAACCACAATCCAAAGAGATTCTCATGGACACCCTGACATACAAGTGAATGGTTATGGGAGGTGAGCCTCTGTCCTCAGGTGTCCTCTCACAAATATTTATGTCACAGCACTCACGAAATGCTCCAAAGCCATTGACATTGAGATAAAGTGGTACAAACATTAATTTAAAAACAAATCAATGATCAGCGGGAACTCATTGAGCTCCTTAAAGGTCAATCACCTGAGTCACCCAAGTAAAACATACTAGTAAACTGGACCTTATGGTTCAAGGTTATGTTTTCAAGTTGGGTCGGCACCAATCAGCTTCATGCAATTGCCCTTGTAAAGATTAAACACTGTATTGCCCCCTTGCCTGTCCTCTTTTATGTCCATGTGGTTCTTGCTACAGAGGGATTCTGTGTTATCATGCAAAGGCCAAATGAGGACAGTCTTTTGAAATTGTTAAAGCCCTTAAATTGTGGGCAGAACCTGCTGCTGAAATACAGGCTAAAACTCTGGCAGCCTCACTTTCAGTGCTGTTAAAGGATAGAAATGTGCACTGCTTTTTCATTTCATCCTCTGAAATGTCCATTTTATGGGCTGTTTGAAATTAATATAAAAGTATACAGTACTAACAAAAAAAGGTTAGTTTATTTTTTTTGCCCATCACCAAGGTGCAATATGCAGTCTCTCCACCTCCACTCCAATTGCACACAAATTTTTTTTTTCTGCATAATAATAATAATAATAATTGCTTACACTTATATAGCGCTTTTCTGGACACTCCACTCAAAGCGCTTTACAGGTAATGGGGACTCCCCTCCACCACCACCAATGTGCAGCATCCACCTGGATGATGCGACGGCAGCCATAGTGCGCCAGAACGCTCATCACACACCAGCTATCAGTGGGGAGGAGAGCAGAGTAATGAAGCCAATTCATAGAGGGGGATTATTAGGAGGCATGGGAAATTTGGCCAGGACGCCGGGGTTACATGCCTACTCTTTTCGAGAAACGCCCTGGGATTTTTAATGACCACAGAGAGTCAGGACCTCGGTTTTACGTCTCACCCAAAGGACGGCGCCTGTTTACAGTATAGTGTCCCCGTCACTATACTGGGGCATTAGGACCCACATGGACCACAGGGTGAGCGCCCCCTGCTGGCCCCACTAACACCTCTTCCAACAGCAACCTTAGCATATAGCATAGCACAAATAGAATAGGATTTTTTTTATCACTAGGTATAGCATCGCCCTGATGGCTACACAAGAAATAAAAAAATCCCTTCATTACAGAATCTTCTTAAATGTACTGTATTCGACAGATTTTATTACAATATTGACATCAGCAGGAAATATGTCAGTATCATAACTTTAAAATGTGTTGAGCTGACAACATGTTTTTTTATATTTAACACAACTATCAGAGTTGAAACAATAGAGGTTTGAGTATATAAACACAAAATAATATTTGATGGAAATAAAACATTGATGCACTGCCACTCTACAAGTAAAGTAATGACCTTTTCATCACATACATTACTTTACAGGCTGTTTACCATATTTTCAAAGGGTCTGATATTAAATTGAAAAATATTGTTCAGTTACATAGGCTAGAATTTTGAGGTAATGGTTATTAATGGTATTGTTACACAATCTCACACTTTAGCTCTCTTGTGTATTGTAACACAACAGGGGCTCAGGCAGACGCCCTTGCCGCATTAGGTCAGCCCCCCACCATCAGGGGCTCAAACCCGGGACTCCCGTGTCTCTCTGCAGTGACCTAGCCCAGTGAGCCAAAGAGAGACCTCTCTACAGCCCAGTAGCTGTAGTCCTGCTATCACAGGGAAGGGCGGTGACGTCACCTGCTCTGGTACGCCGGCTCTTACACAGTACCTGTCGGCCGTAAGCATTACACTATAAATATTGACCTTCTGTGCAACCCTTTAAGTAATATTTTTCTTAAGGCTAATTATTGAATTTATTCTTAATGTGAGCTATGTTTCTGCTTGTAAGAATATTATGTACAATGTGTCACAAAGGGAATCTGTCACACTTACAAGAGAAACAAATAAATACCATACTATATCTCGGTAAATTATTAATATATGTTATCTACAGTACAAGTGGTTGTTAAAAGAGGCACTAAAAGAGTGAACCTGGTGTAAACAGAGTTAAATATTATATGTCTAAAATAAGGCAATATAGAGAATAACCAAAAAATGTGCCTCAAATAACAAAAAAAAGGCCATAATATGATTTGCCTGGCTCTTCATGGATGTGTTCCTTTGGGGGAGAGAATTCCAGAAAAGGGGGTTGCTAATAAAACACACACCACTTCATGGCCAGTAAAATGCAGTGTAATTTGGAATCGGTTTCACAGAAGCAGTCCAAGTGGACGAGTATGTGAACTTCTCATCTGTATTACTTCAACTGCCTGATCGAACTTGGAGCTGCTGAAAAGTGTTATGCTTTCCAAAGCTCGGCATGTTCTTCGATAGTGTGTTCCAGCTTATAAAAACTTATTTCTACTTTTATCTTTATTGCACAGTGAACTTTTTTTGTTGTTGATATTTTTTTTGTAAACAGCTGTACAATGCACGTACACCTCATACAGTCCAAAGTTTATTTTTACCTATTTTTCCAAAGTGTGGGTGGTACATTAACTATTTCCTTTCTTACAGGGACAGATGTATTACTGTATTCACTGTATATGTATCTGTGAGGGTGTGCTGGTGTGTGTTTAAAGTGGTTTTGGTAATTAAATATACATTATGTACATAAATACATTACATTAATAACTCTGGTCAAACTGTGAATCAGACTGACATTAAAAACTTCTGAATGCATTGGGAGTACACACCTACAGTAGTTGAAGAATGAAGCTTATCACAAAGAAAGCTTTGATTAGATTGTGTATTCTATTTAAATTATATCAAAACTTTAAAAGATTTTTTTTAAATATCACCTCTAGAAATCTGCTCTGAAACTAAGTTTATAATATTTACATGTGCAGTAATTCCCTGCACTGCAAAGGTAATTTAATGTCAATGCACAAAGGGCTAATTTAGGTTTTTGGCACAGCTGTCTGAGCAAATTCATATTTCTTATTCTTATTTTTGCATAAGATATTGCATCTTCTGTAACACACTGACTGCATGCCAAGTACAAATACAGAACTTTTTACTGTAGATAAAGTGCTGAGGGGAGACTACTGCATTCTACTCTATAGTAATGTGTTTAGAAAGAGGTGTGACGTTTACTCTGCTAAGAAACAACCCGATTCACTGTCACAAATGTTGGTAACACGGAACAGAAATGTATATCTTTTCTGAACATGAAAAGCCTAACTGAAACAGATCAAAGTGTGCCATAGCAGGCTAGTCACAGACATGTAATTAAAATGAAATACTGTAGTTACAGTGTCTTAGAATTCATAGAATATACAAAAGGGGTCTGAAATTTCATGTAATCATTTAAAGTGAGTTCAAAGTTCTGAAAACTAAATTCAGCATGGGTATACTGCACCGCTTCCCTTCGAATGT
Organism: Lepisosteus oculatus; assembly: GCF_040954835.1. Classification (NCBI taxonomy): domain Eukaryota; kingdom Metazoa; phylum Chordata; class Actinopteri; order Semionotiformes; family Lepisosteidae; genus Lepisosteus; species Lepisosteus oculatus. Next base: position 11,541,109 of record NC_090703.1, on the reverse strand, counting down.
GGGAATGAAAGATACTAGTTTTGTTCTGATGTGCTTTCATCTAAGTTAGGGTAAGTAAACAAGAAAGATTGAAGCATGAATGCAGTAAGAGTTATGATCCTGTCTTTTCATCCTTAAACTTTAAGTTAAAGTCCTTTGTGATTTACATACAAATACATTCTTCTATTTTCCACTTTATTCAATTCAGGGCCACGGGGGAGCCAAAGACTATCCCATCAAGTACAGGCAGATGACAGGGTACATCCTGGATGGGTCACTGGTCCATCTCAGGGCACACGCAGACACAAACACACACTCACTCCAGGACCCGTTTTCCAAGAAGCCAGTTAACCTACCAGTATGTCTTTGCACTCTGGGAGGACACCCAATGTGAACATGGGGAGAAATAAAGTCCATGCTCTGGACTCCTCGGGTTCGCATCAGAACCCAGGGTCCCACCACTGCAAGGCACCAGTTCTAACCACTGCATCACCATGCAGCCCATGCAATTAACGTACATGTAAAGTTCAATCTATTTTTTTCTAATTCTATAATGTGCTGCTTCATGATTAACTGTTAACAGTATTTACAGAGTGTGCACATATTCTGTATTTCGTTTGTTTTCCTATAGAAGGAACCATGGGACAGGTCTTTGAAGTACTAACGGACTGTATGTTTAAATTAGTTCTGCAGATTTACTCCTCTACAACCCTGGTCTGTGCTCCCCCTGAGTGGCCGAGCTAAACCGGGGGTCAGAGACTTTCCTTCCTCAGTGATACAGGCCAAGATCTTGATACCAATCTGAGTTTGTTGGCAAGAAACCGTGATATCATTTTTGGCACAATACAGCAAAACACAATTCCACTTACGTGGTAATTGCCAAATTTCTAAAACTTTGAGCTGAAAATAAAAACATAGCTTATCTAAAAAGCACAACAGTCAGTTCTTTCTCCACATGGGATGCAAAGATCTCGACATTTGCTTCCTTTTGAAAATGTAATTTCTTGGCATAAAAATAATCTTTTTATAGTGTCTTATAAATAGAGGTAAGCTTCCAGTTCTCCACGTGCTATCTAGGGTACCGCATTACTGTATTAACACAATGTGGTATTTTTATTTGATAATGATGACCAAATTGGCTTCAACACACAAGGTTTGATTTCTCCAGAGCTGCTAATTTCTCTGACAAAACCACTGCTTTTAAAAAGGAGATTTAATGTGATACAGCTGCGCAACTGTGAATTGGTTCTTCTTTGCCTTTGCCCTACATCAGCGCTTGGCTGGTGAGCCCAGTCACTGTACGTTCCCTCCCGAAAGAAAATGAGAAATCCACTTCAAATAGAAACAGCATTGGAGGAACCTCAAGCTTGGCTCAAAGTCAATCTGTGGCAGTATTTCAAATCTAGTCATGTACATTATGCAACTCAGAACTCTTTTCTTGTTTATTTGTACTGAGCTTTGATTAATCAAAACCAAAGGAGCATCATATGGCTGTTGGATCATGGCTATTAAGAGGTAATAGAAACTTGGTGTACTTTAAAAGTGTGTCCAAATGCCACCCTAGCTTACTGTATATAAATGCGTAGTAATTATAGAAAAAGGATAATTGAGACAAGTGAGCTACCAGACCTAGATCTACTCAATCACTTGACTTGGTCATTATTTCTTTTCTCCCAGCCGCTGAGTCAAGATACTATATTTAAAAAAAAAAGCTGTAGAGAGGCACCATTGAGTTTTTTGCAGTATTTCCATGAGGACTTTATAGTACTGACATGCATTATGGGATATGCATCACTACACATCCTAAGATTAAGAGATGCCTCCAGGTGCTTGCTAACCTCCAAATAACTGCAAATTATCATACAGCACAAGAAGAAAAGTAGAATCCTGTAGTTTTATTTATGTTCCATTTATATTTTTTTTAACAAAAATCCTTAACTTTTTTTCTGGGTGTTCTTAGTTTCACCAGGACATTTCTTCACATTTTACTCTCAGTGTTTATGATAACTTGAAAGTCTAACATGCCAAAAGAACACGTCCTATCCTGGCCACATGCATTTTCCTTTATTTATCTCTTTCTTATGATGGCATAAATGCTGAGGAAACTTAGCTTTATTTTTTCTGACAGAGCTATTTTTTTTTACTTTAACATGCAATATAAAGTACTGTATTTTTGCATTATTAAAACTCATATGAAGTTCCATATACTTTGTGTAATGAGTTTGTACTGGGATATGGTTAAATTAAAAAAGGCTATTGATGCACTCCTGGACCATCCTGATATGTTGACTTCAACTGTAGATTCTGCTAACATCTGGGAAAAGATGTCTAGGATGATCAGTGTGGGATCATAGACAGCCCTTTATGACTTCTTCAAAGTCTGCTTTTTGTCTGTCACCACTTGCAATGTGACCTTCGTTTCTGTTTGCTGCTCACTTTCCTATCAAGGTAAAGTGAGTTTGCAGGACTGTTCCCCTTCCACAGGTCAAGACTAATGGGTCAGGGATTTAAACACCAGCACTTAACAGCTCTTAACCTTGCTGACTTCCGTGAGACTGATACAAATCCCATTGCACTGGGGAATGCTGCTAAACCCCAGCTTTGAATCTCAGCTGTTCAATAAGCACATGGACTGGAACATTTGTAATGGATTTTACAACTACTCAGGCTATCCAATCACATCTGCTGCCTAACTGTCCTTTGCGTGCAATAAATGAGACGAAACAAGTAATGTTCCAGCGGGTTTGTGAAAATCCTCAAGTCCTGTTTGTTTGGACTGGTTATTGCTTTTCATTTGAAAATAAGCTGCCACACTTTTTTGTCTGAACTATAATACTTTTGAATGATCTTTTTTAATATTATACTCCTCTTGAAACCAGCTGTGTACTAAAAGCAGTTTCTTTTCATCTCTTACAGAAGATATCTGTTCACAAACTGACAGTTCCATTATTACTTGCAAGACATTAAAATAAAAAACTGAAAAGATAATTAAAAAAATGAGATTCCAAATGTGAAATTCTGATGTACGTTTAGGCCACTGTCCTCATAACATCTCCTGTATAACAGTGTGAAACTAAACCTTTAGCATTTTAAGAATAAACACACTTTAAATTCAAGCATTGCTCTCCCTTCACGTTTTATTTTAAAACAGAGCTCTTTAGATCAGCTGGATAATAAAACGTGCCAACACTTTTTGTAGAGTTAGACTTCAATCACAAAAATGCCAACACTGACATTTGTCAGATTCAGCTGTACCCTCTCAATACAGTATGTTCACATTTGAGCCAAACCTTTACCTCCATCCTGCAACGTTTAAACCATTGTTTCCAGTTAAATATAACACTGGCTGTACTACATGACATCTGATAACTGCAAAACAGAGGCAAAACTGTGCTTCTGGGAAAAAATGTCTCACAGAGAGTGACTGAAAATTTGCCAAAAAGCCAGCTGGAAGGCTGCTGAGTCATTAAATTGGGTCAAAGAAGGACACACAAGGATTTAAGGATGGGGGAGGAGGGAGAGCAGGAGACTCAGTGGCTAAGTTCTTTAAGGAGCACTGGCCAAGCACACATAAAGAGCAGCACATAATCTAATAATAATCCTTTATTTAATCAGATTAGACAGTTGAGATAAAATTCTCATTCATGACAGCCACCTAGCCTGGAGGCTTACACCAATGTGGCACAGACGAAAAAATCATGAAAGAAAACCAAGAAATGCAGTATCTTGCAAAAAGTTTTCAGAACCTTGCACAGTTTTCCTGTTTTTTGCTTTAAAGCTTGCAGTCACTTTGAAGTTTCAATTAATGCATGTTATACACACAATCTTCTCCACACATTCAAAGCATAAACCAAAAGTAAATAGGTCATTGATATAAAGGAAAAACTAGGAAAGTCATGATTTCATAAGTGTTCCAACCCTCTGTGTTGGCAAACCTTAATTAATTTAGGTGCACAAATTACCTTCATGAGCCACACAATTAGTTGAGTAACTTCTGTTTGTGTGCAGTAACAGTTGTTCCCATGTTACAGAATAAAGACTGTAAGGTTCCTTGGTCAGGTAGTAAATTTTAAGCAAAGACTCCATCCGTGCAAGTCAGGGATAAAATCATTGAAAGGCACAGATAAGAAGAAGGGTACAAAAGATAGGTCTCTGAATATCTCTGGGAGGAAAATGGATTCAATCATCAAGAAATGGAAGGTGTATTATGGCATGCAAACCCTGCCTAGATCTGCAAAAGTGTTGTGGTCAGATGAGACCAAATTGGTTGAGACTTATTGTACTCAAAAGGACATGGAGCTGTAATGGAGACTAAAGGTTCTTCTACCAAATATTGAGCTCATATGTCTCAATACTTATGCAATCAACATATTTCAGTTTTTTCTCTTACGATTTTGCCGACATACTGTATACAGTACATATTGACATATTTAAAAACATGCATATTCATCATTTTGGAATTTTATGAAATGGAACACAATAGGAAGGCGATGAATACATTTGAAGAAAAAATATCCTCAGATACAAAAGTGAATTGTTTTAGTCTGGAGATTGGTCCAGTCATTGTCAGTGGCAGATTCAAATCCGTAGTTGCTCCTGGTAGGTCCAGTTTGATAAAATAAATAGTGTAGTACAAATTATACAATTGAAAAAAGAGAACTACAACATATTAAGATGGAATGTTGTTTTCCAGATGAAATATCTAAATTAAACAGATGAAGCATTTGTCTTGTATACAGAAACGGTCAACTAAGAAATGAGTAAAAGTCACAATGAATGTTGCAATAGGTAGGGGGGTTGTGACTGGACTCAGGATTCTACAAGAGAAGATGTATCAATCTGGCCTTTCTGAACAATCAAGTTTGAGCAAGAAAAGCAGAGGTGAGAGAACTATTTCACTACGATCACAATATGATATGGTGGCATGCTGAATCACAGTAGGGATGACTGATGTAATTCCTGGTTAACTGATAAAGAGTTTAGAAATTCACACTCTCACATGGGTGTAATAAGGCTTTGTTTTGTATTTAAAGGATGTTCACAGGGTTAATAGGGGCTGGGATTTTTGAGTGTCGAGTTTTTATTGTTGTGTCTTAAAAGGACTGCGAATAACCTCCTGAACTTTATTTTAGCCATTGGGAGTTTTATGTGCTGACCCCTGAGCCTACTCTCCTCGAGTGTAGGATCAGTCATATATGTGCTTTGAAGTATGCTTCTGAAACTGTCCAAAACAAACAGTCTTTATGAAAGAAAGTTATGAATAGATAAAATGGGATAGGATAGAAATTTAATTAGTCGAGAAAAGATGGCAACATCTTGACATTCTGCTTGAAGAACATAACAGATTCATCCTAGAAGTGTGTAAATAAAAGCCAAGAAAACAGGCCAAAATGTTTTCATTAATTAACAAAAATATGAGATTAAAGGAAGAAAGCAATTTATTAAATAATTAAAGAACAGGAATGAGTTAAAGAGATAAAGTACAATAAATTCCAAGCTCAGATAGAAAAGTAGGTCAGACAAAGAAAATAATAACTACAATAGAGGACAAAATAATTTTTCAGTATTACAAAAGCAAAACAACAATCAAGGATGAACCAATTATCCAAGAATCAAAGGTGTTGTGACGATAGTCAAGCCAAACCTTGTTATGATGAAAGGAAAATGAATTAAATTAATATTTCATTGAAATGAAATTGAATATTGTATTACCAACGAAGCAATTGCCAAAATGCCACAGGCTAAGCAGAGACAAAGTTCCATGTTAAATATTATTGGTACAGGAGAGTCAGGTTTATTAGATGTATCAGACATACTTAAGATAAATTAAATCACCAAAGCTTTATGATATTCATCAAATTGTACTTAATAAAACAACAGATGTCAGTCATAGAATTATCCCCCTGGACAGGGGCAGTACCCATTGACTGGAAAATTGTTAATGTAGCATCCATTCATAAAAATATAAAACTGATCCATTCATTTTATCCATATTCATTTTACATGAGCACAAATGTAAAATGAATAATTGGGGGTTATAGCTACGCACATGGATAATTTGTAAGGCAATATAAGCAATAAGGAACAAGTAATAGGTTAATTCCATGCTGAAAAAAAGAAGAAAGAGAACACAACATTTCGGCCGTGGAGCCTTCTTCAGGTGTGAGAGAGACAGGACAGTAGGCAAAGGTAAAGTAGCGGGAGAACAAAGGTTGGGAGGGAGGAGGAGTGAGAGGCGGGAGCAGGTATCAGAAAGAGAGGCCAATCAAGAGGTGTGAAGTCAGAATGGGTGCAGAGAGGTGTGAAATTAAACTTCCAGTGAATGGAGAAAATTTAAAAGAACAGTAGTCTGTCGTAAAGAGAAGGGAGAATGTGTGATCCTAGCTGACCCAGCTATGCCAATATTTTTGTCGACTGGGTAGAAGAACACTTCTTCGCTTCCTACACTGGCTATGTCCCTGACTTCTACAAACGATATACTGATGACTGCGTCGGTGCTGCCACATGCTCCAACGATCAGCTTGAGTTCTTCCTGCACCATTTCACCAACTTCCACCCGTCCCTCAAATATACGGTTGACATATCTTCCACTACTCTTCCGTTTCTAGACATCAACTTCTCCATCAACTACTCCCAACTGTCCACTTCAGTTTATTACAAACCCACGGATTCACACAGATACCTCCTGTACAGCTAATTTCACCCCAACCACACTAAAAACTCTTCCTTTTTCACAGTTCCTTAGGTTACGACGATTATGCAGCAACGACATCGACTTTGAGAACCAAGCCCTCGAAATGTACTCATTTTTCATCAATAGAGGATACCCCAGCAGTGTGATTGACAGGGCCCTTGCCCGAGCCAGAAACACCCCCGGACCATCAACCCGGTCAGGAACTCCCGCGTAACAACCGCATTCCTTTGGTACTTCCTTACCACCCTAACACACACTTCCTATCCCCAGGACCATTAACCAGAACTTTTCCATCCTACAGGATGATCCCTCCATTGGGGCCCTCTTTTCTGATCGCCCTATCATCTCATATCGCCAACCACTTAATCTGCGTAACCTCCTTGTTCACAGCTCCCTTGACCGCCCTCAACAACCATCCACACCAGGCACTTTCCCTTGCAACAGAGCTCGCTGTATCACCTGCAAGTACACATCCACCACCACACTCATTCAAGGCCCCTCAGGACAATTCCGGATCACCCAGACAACATCTTGTACCTCCAGCAACCTTATTTACTGTATCTCTTGCAGTAAATGCCCAGCCATCTACATTGGAGAAACAGGAAGGAGACTCGGAGACCGCTTCAGAGAACATGTCAGGGCTGTGAACATTAAAGATCTCTCCAAGCCCATTGTTTCTCATTTCACCTCTGACGGCCACGACCACTCTAATCTCTCTGTCTGTGTTATCAAAGGCGGTTTTCCGAACTCATACATCAGAAAGACCACCGAAACCAAAATTATAGCTAGGATCATACATTCTCCCTTCTCTTTACGACAGACTACTGTTCTTTTAAATTTTCTCCATTCACTGGAAGTTTAATTTCACACCTCTCTGCACCCATTCTGACTTCACACCTCTTGATTGGCCTCTCTTTCTGTCCCCTGCTCCCGCCTCTCACTCCTCCTCCCTCCCAACCTTTGTTCTCCCGCTACTTTACCTTTGCCTACTGCCCTGTCTCTCTCACACCTGAAGAAGGCTCCACGGCCGAAACATTGTGTTCTCTTTCTTCTTTTTTTCAGCATGGAATAAACCTATTACTCGTTCCTTTGCAGCCTACGCATGCTGACGCAGCTACCCACCTGAAATATAAGCAATAGTCAACAGGGATTTTGAGTTAAGTCTTGCTTAACTAACTTTTAAAAGTTCTTTGAACAAACAGCATAAGTGATAAGTGCTGAATATGAATAGAGCATATGATATTAAGATTGGCAGAACGTTTTTGGTGAAGCTGCTCATGAAAAAAACATTGTTATTAAGTTGTAGGCTTTCATGGTAATGCATATAAGAATACAGATAAAGTGGGAATGGTCAGATTGGGGTTATGTCATTAGTGGAGTACTGTTTTCTGACCAAGAATTCAGTGGGTATAAGTGCAGTATGAGTTTGTATAGTGTGCAACTATCTCATACACAAGGTAGAGAAGGCTGCTAATTTAAAAAGTCAACCAACTGGCCTTTGTAGTCCCTGGAAGGCAGTGTGATATTACTGTGTACTGTATAAGTCTCATGTTACCTGTTATCAGACCTGTGGTATTTGTTTCTTTAGAAGTCAGGAGCTGTACACTCAAACAGCAGTGAGCAGAGAGAAATGTAGTTTGCTTGATACAACCTTTCTGTGAATTTTGCATAATTAAAAAAAACTACATTGGAACTTCACCCAGACCTGTGTTCAGGACTTGTTATATCCAATGCATCTGGCAATCTTCTAGATTTCAAGATAACAGTTCCAGTAAGAGGAATGCTGACTCATACAGTTAACTGGAAGCCATTGTAATAACTTGTATCTGGTGGAAAAGGGTCATAAGACTAAAGGTTTGAATAAGAGACTGGGAATGTATTCATTTCTTGTCATAGAGTATGGCAGAGAAATGAATCAGAGATTAAATAAAGAAATTAAACCGAATTCCTGGCTACACGCACACACAGATCAAAATATCAGTCAAGAAACAAACTTAAATAAAAAAATACTTAACCATGGAAAGGACGCAGTCTAATATTAAATCATTTTTTTGCAAACTCAGCAAGTAAAACAAAAGCGTGATCCAAATAGGGGAGGAGACTTTGATATCTGTCCATGCCTCACCTGGATTGTATTAAAGTGTTTTAAAGCTTGAGAAATAAGGTATGGCAACACCATCCATCTGAGCTTACCCTGTGGGAAGCCTGAGGAAAAGGCACTTTGTTGACTGTAAAGAAACATCAGTGTTTTTAAAGTAAATCCAGCTGTAAGCAATTCTATCAACTGAACTTGCCCTTCATGCTTAAAACATTACTTTATATTACTTTTATATAAATATGTTAAAGTATTCAATTTAGATGAGTCCAGCATGAGAGAAAGAGAATGCCGTTCTGGATCTGACCACTTACCTGCAAGCAACTGAACCTGACAGTTCAGGACACTGGCAAACCATCAGAACATTTCACTACTTGTATGGTTTCCACAAAACCTCACCACTCATTCAGTTTTTCCTTTTCTTCATGCCATCTTCATGCCAAACACCACACTGGTTACTCAGAGTGCAGATGTCAGTGTGGTATGTCAGTTGGACCCCAGGAAGAACAGTTACATATCCCAGCACAGTACTGACCTGTAAATGAATATCGGATTATCACCTTGTACTACTAGGACTCCCATGGAGAACACTGTAACAAACATTTGGGAAATCAGTATATAAAATTGCACACATTAAAAAGAACAACCACGCAGTAAAATTAATATGAATGAATGGGTTTGTTTTACTAGAGGAGCTCACATCCTGTATTGCTACAGAATAGATTTTAAAAATACCGAAACGTAAAAAATGGGATACATTAATCACATGCACAATCATAATTACATATGGATATTTTAATGAAATTATTTAGAATCTATCTTGTCCATTCTACAATAAAATCCCAGCTCAAAACTTCTAAGACTTTGCCCCTCAGACTTTCACATTTTTCTGTGGGATAGCATCTCAAAATTTACAGCACACCTTGTAAATGAAAAATCAACTAACTGTCTTGTACTCCTATACTGACATTTTAGACAAATTTAATGATCTGATCTTGTTACTTGTCAAGAATGGACCAGACAAGTTTTGGTACTGAGTGAAAAATGCTGCAAAGCATCTGCACTTTGTGACAAATGTGCTATGGAAATACCTGTTTGAGAACAGAAGCTTTAAAATGCTTACACAGCTAAACGAATTCCTTCAGGAAAATGAATTGAAGAAAAGCTGATACATTTAAGAAAAACTCATAAAAATACCCAGTTATAAAACTCAGTTTGCATGATTATATGTGGCATTTTAAAAGCATTAAAACAGTTATGTTATATACTCAAATTCTAATTAAGGGGGGAGCATATAAAAGCACTGCACTGCTGTAGATCTCTGTAAAGGCTACCAACTTCTGAACTTGTCTCCTGAAGCGAAGGAGATCACTTTCAGAATACCCAATATGCTGTAGAATGCTTAAGGGCTTCCTTAAGGAGCCTGAGCTACTTTTCAAAGACTAATGAATTCTGTGCTAAAACATTTTAGTGCTGCTTACTTCGATTACATTTGTATTTTCAGTCAAATTTTGCACAAGCCTTGCCATGATTTCTTTTTAGGTAGCCTCCCAAACTATATTGTAATGAATGGGGAAAGCATTCTAAAGATTACGTCACATATCCGGAGTGTTCGACATATCTGGTGCCGTGTTTGTGTGTTATTTGCTACACATTACTACACATTGTGATTTACAGGGGCTGTAAAGCATTTCTATTAGTCATTAAATTTAGCGTGTTGTTATGGAAGCTCTACAGCCCCACTCTGCAGAACACAGTGGTATCTTCTACATGGGAGAATAGGGTATTTCCACCCCTAAATCACATTCAGAGAGGGAAAAATAGAGGATGGAGAATGATTGTGTTTGCACTTGTACTTGTCTTCAATTCCATTCTTGAAGACCAGAAGGTTAAAACCCAGAAAAGTGTTAACTGTGAATTGTGATATGTGAATTGCATTGTGGTATACCTTCCATCAATTTTTGAGATTCATTTTCTGGGTAAAACTTTCTCTCCCAAATTTAATAATTTCAAACTATTGTTTTCTATTACATTTTTTAATGTAATTTGGAGTGTCCCAACTCAATTTTTGGATGCAGGAACATTTTTTGAGACACAGCACACAGCCACAGCACCTTCACACATATATTACCCATTAAGACATAAATTCACCTTTGAAACTGACAGCTTGCATAACTCACTGGTACTCGTCATTCAATTATGACATAAAATACCATGTTGGAAAGCAGAAGAAAACTGCAGACTTTCTTTCAAGTTTAAGGAAGGACATGGAGAAACTCCAGGAATGCAGGAACATGAATGGATCAAGCTTCATTCTTGTACAATTAAACCACCTGCTCAGCTCCACCACCGACTCCTTTGGCGGCTCCTACTAAGAATTCCATGCCACCACATAGGAAATCTCTTAACAGGCTCTTTGTAAGACAAGTAAGTGTAATTTGTGTCCCAGGTGTCCAAGGGAAAAATGTTGTGGTGATTACATACAGTATCTCAGCCAACTGATGAATTGAAAGCACAATCCAGATTGTGCTTTTTTTTTCATTTGTGGTCGTTGTCATCTTCCAGTTTGAATACGGCCCTATTCTGCAATGCTATACAATAGTGTATAAAACAACAGTGTTCCTTGACATCAATCCAACGTATTTTTTGCAAACCAGTTTTATTAAAACTTTCCCAGAAACAGGACAAAACCAGAGAAAAACAACCTAGAATATTCCTTATTAAAAAAACCTTCCCAATTCCACCTCCATCTGTGGTACACCACTCAGTTTCTATGAAAAGCTCTCTTAAATAAAGACAGAGAGTGATGACGGAAGTAGTGTCCAGTAAATAAGTATTTGATTGTGTCAGCAGCAGCATTTAGTGTCTGCATCCTCGTGTATCCCCCAAAAAGCTCCATGGATCCAAGCCGTAGAGTGCTCCTTCTAAATAAAGACAAGATGGTCCAGGCTCCCCACTCAGTGCCAACTTTCTTCTGGTTGATCAACCATCCAGATCACTTTCCTCTACTGCAAGAGGCCAAGAGTGGAGGCATGATTGCAGCCAAAGTACTTGCTGACACCAAGGAATATCCTTGTTTGGATGTTTGGAATAGTGAACCAAGCAGAAGAAACCTGCTTCCAAAATGTAACCACATCTGGACACAACACAAGCCTAAAGTAACAGCAGTCAGAGGTTTGTATGTATCCTCTTATGGAAAAAAAAATATGAATAGAGGAAACCAATTGCTAAATTTACACATGAAATCAAGCAGATTATGCAAAGGGTGGTGTAGGAAAGCTTCCCCCCTCCACTCTCAGGGAACAAAAGAAAGAGGAGCCAGCAGTCTTATATTAACTTTGCAGGACCTGGAACAAAGAGAGACCACCCTTGAAAAAAATACTGTAGCTGCTAGAACATGAATCACTTTATTTCTCCAAAGTGAAAGGGGAATTACTTGTAAAGGGTTTATGATTATGTAAAAGAGTAGAATGGGTAGGCCGTGTCCTCTGAGACTTTGAGAATCGTTTTTCCTAACTGCCAAGTTTAATTATGGATGTAATTATAGCTGTAACATGCAATCTACAGTGTCTGAACGAAACTGTGGTATACAGTAAATGAATTCTTGAAATCTGTATGAAGAGACCAGAATTTCAAATGAATGCCAATATACAGAAGTGTCAAGGATAAACCAAGCAGACAGTACTCAATAAATAAGTGAGTTTAAATAAAATTTCAATCTTGGCAAAGCTAAACCCCACACAGACCTTTCATGATGTAGAATGGAGATCATAATACATAGTCGTTTCCCTTTATGTATGAATTTAGAGATTTAAGTATCAAGTAATCAATCATGGCTTCTCTGGAACTGGCTCACTCATCTTTAATGATGATGTAAATAATGATGAAAGCAGTAGAATGAATGCAGAAGTTTAAAGAAACATTTTGTCTTTGGAGAAAAGGAGAAAATGCTTACATACTTATTGGGCAGTGCAGCACAACAAAGACTTGAAACAGATAGCCACCGGAATATGTTGAGTACATCAGGAGAAAACAGTGGAAAAACTTTAACAGGTCAAGTCAATATCCAGATTTAAGTTAAATTCAATTGTGAATGCTTTTTGCATTTAGTCAGAACAGCCCAGAATTAAGCATGAATCTCAAATAATTACAGCGTATTGAAAGCTCAATGTGATGTCTAACCAAATACTGACTTTTAAATGCTGAAATGAACTTGAAGTGAATTTGTCACAAAACTTGAAGTCACTGGGTTGAACACAAAATATGTTTTAGTTTTAATATGATCAAATGGGTGTATGTCATTAACCAAATATAAAACATATGGGAACTGATCCTTCATATTCATTACATTTTTACAAATACAAATTGCTTGACTGTAAAGCCAAAATTACAGTTTTAACTTTGCTGTTCCAATAGTCTTGGTAAGTGCTAGATTAGTGTCTAACTGTTTAAGCAATGCTACTAAGCCTTTTTAGAGTCAAAGAAAAGTACAACTCAAAAGAAAGGCAATGTCTGTAGCTGCTATGATAAAGGGGGAAAAGCTGTGAACATTATCAGACACAAGACACCCTTTAACAAAGCCTAATCGCAGTGTACTAATTTGGTCATATATGCCCCCAGCTGGCATGAAAGCATAAGCTTGGTGTCAAAGCAAATCAGAGAGATGGGTCGATGACGCACACAAAGTATGGGAACTTTTCCTGTTTTCAATTGTAAGGTTATAATGAAAGTACCAGCATCCTTCCAAAATGAACCTCTCTAAATGGCAGTGTGCATCATGTCAAGCAGAAGGGGGATAATTGGGGTCAAAAAGCCAGATACAGTTCGAGGAATGCTATCAATGCTACAGATATCCCGAGTATTAAATGAGCCAAGATTTCCCATTTTGACTTCAGGTCATGTACATTTCAGGTGGATGTAACCTGCAGAACTCACTGTTGTTTTGGTTTGAGATTTCAATGGCCTGAGAAAAGGACAGACATGAAACAAATGAATCTTGGATAAGACTGCACTCACTCAACCCAGCTCTAAAAATCCTCTTCAGTTCCAACACTGTTGTTCTCAGACAGGAATTTTCTTATGGCCAAATAACAAATTGATGGTAAAAATGCAGAAGGAAAAGCTGAAATAATTTGGCACAGATGTGAAAGGCCAAGAACAGGGTTCATCGAGTGTGCAGGAAAAAAATGAAAGGAGTGACTTTTTTAATGCATTTCACATATGGAATATGTTAAGCTAAACAATTATCCATGACAAAAGAAAACTCCCCAGGTGGTGATTTGCATAGATGTAGTAGAGTGTACTGTTTAATTAATCAGTTCTACAGTTACCCAAACTATTTTAATTCAACTGTTTTCTGTATATATAAAATAAATAAAAACAAACATGACCAAAATTAACATTCTCCTTCCTTGATGTTTGCTCTGGGAGTATATACATTTGTTTTGATTTGAGTTTCCATGTAGCAGGGTACTTGAGAAAGTACTACAATTGTGGGCCAAAATTGAATACAGTGAAATTTAGCTTCTTAAATAAAGGAGAGTTCATTTTTTTAATGAGCTTACATCTGTTTCACCCTAATTCAGATGATTCCATTCAGCTTTTAAACCTGGCACTGTGGATAAAGAAAATGAGATTTCTTTCAGTTACTAAGGCACTGGAATACCAGCTGCAAAGGTAAACATAAATCATAATTAAGAAGATAGGATGTGTTCACTGAGACTCATTGAGACATAACGGGGTTTTAAAAGTCCACTTAAATTAATTTGTAAATTCAGTATTTCGTCTTTGCTGTGTTGAATATTTCTTCTCAGTTCCCACATGCAATAGGCATGTGACACTGATCAGCTGTTTCTGACAATGATCAGTGTGAATAGTTAAACAATGGGAAGATTTTTTTTCTGAAAGTGTCATTTGGAATTAGGTTTTTTCAGTGCACGCGGTACAACCCTTGTAAATAAATCTTTAAATGAAGGGAAAGATTCAGATCTTATAAAGTTGAGGGGAGGTATAGGGATGCTGACAGTAACATTGCACTTCCTGGGAGTGCAGTGCAGTTTTGAAATAATTTTACTACGAATGGCTCAACACAGAGACAAGCAGTAACACACCATCTTCCTCTCATTGCTTAACTCTGATCATAAGTGATCTCTGTGTGCTTTTATATTTCAGAAACAGCATGAAAAGCCTTCTGTGTTATCATACATGTCATGTTAGGAAAAGAACAATTCCTAACATAGAACATGAAAGCACAAATATGGCATATATATATATTGAAACATCTGCTCAGACACATCACACAGTCTAGAGGGTCGGATAAATAAAGATCCAGCAGTTATGTCTTTTAATCATAATGGAGTAGAATCTAACTAGATTCAACGAAGGTTTGAATCAAGGATAATTTGGGTTTCAATTTCTTGAAGAGATCTCCAATTCTCACTTCTCCTCAATTTTCTCTAAAACTTGTGAGTTCTTCCTGTTTCACAAATGTAAATAAAGTGTACCATTATACTTACTGTATATAGCAGTTTTCTGGACACTCCACTCAAAGTGCTTTACAGGTAATAGGGACTCCCCTCCACCACCACCAGTGTGCAGCCCCACCTACTGTAGAGGATGCAGCCATAGTGCACCAAAACACTCCCCACACACCAGCTATTAGAGGGGAGGAAACAGAGTGATGAAGCCAATTCAGAGATGAGGATTATTAAAAAGCCATCATTGGTAAAGGCCAATGGTAAATTTGGCCAGGATACCAGGTTTATACATATACCCAGGTGATACCAGGGACTTTTAATGAACAGTGAGTCAGTACTTTGGTTTTACATCTCATCCGAAGGACGGCGTATTTACAGTATAGTGTCCCCATCACTATACTGAGGCATTAGGACCCAAACAGCACCATCCTTAGTTTTTCCCAGCAGGTCTCCCATCCAGGTATTGACCAGGCTCACACCTGTTTAGCTTCAGTTGTTTGCCAGTTTTGAGTTGTAGGGTGATATGGCTCCTGGCCATGGAATGACACTTTCTGCAAGAGTTGCACAAAAATTGTCCCCTCTAGGTAATCTTGGACTGGTCAGAGGTGCCATACTACATAAATGTGTGCTATTGAATACTGTATGTATTTGTGGGTGATACAGAGTCTCCTGTTGCAACATAAAGTGTTTGACAGCTCAGCTAAAGACAGTTAAGGGAACAGTGGACAAGTAGGTTATATACTGTACTGTAGATGAGGTGGTCTCTGCTATGAGGGTGGATTTGCAACCAACAAGCAGCCAATTGAACTAGATGGACTAAATGGCCTTATCTATGTTAAGTTCCTTTAGTTCTTATGATTTAAAAGAATAATACACACCAAAATAAAACTTTATCACAGTCTGCTTATACAGTACAACACATGCTTTAATTGCTGAGGTCCTTTTGGAACTTTATCAAACCCACAGTTAGCACAGAGTGTGGCTTATTGATACTGTATGTGGAAGTGAAGCCTCAATAACTTTTGCAAACTCTAATCTTTGCAATGATGTAGAACTATTTACACTGTGCTTCTTTAGTCACACAATTACATTAAGTGCGGAGATAAAATGGAAAACTGCCTTTCTTATTAAAACTAATTATCAGTGGTTACAGAAGAAACTAAAATGCCAATAGTCACCGATTGACTTGCTGAGATCATTTTTTAAAAAGTGAACTAAAGCATTGACTAAAAAAAAACTGCTGCAGACATGCAGGTCATTCTAAATCCTGACCTTATTTAACCCCAGAACTGAAGAGTGCCATTCATTTTCCAATTGGCTGTTTGCTGAGCTGGCAGTTTCACACCAGCTCTTTATTTCATGAACAGGACATGCCAACAACAATTAAAGCACTTTAATACTTTAATCTAGAGAACAGCCACACCGGCTCATTAAGGCAAAACTTCAGGAGGGCCATAAATAGCAAGACCATAGGACTTCACAAGAGCTCCCAAATTTAATTCTAATTTTTTTTATCCTTTGAATGAAAACAAAAGTATTACACAAATCTGATTTAGTTCAAATGTAGAAAATGAGCTTATATTTAAAGAGGCCCCATTCTAAACAGCCCCAAGAGGATTGTTGCTAAACTGCATTATAAAATACAGAAGAGAGATGTTTCCTGATTAGAGTCGTATTTTCCCAAGGGGACATACTGTAACAGTAGCATTTGATCCTTTGAGAATGTAATTGCCGATCTAAACTGCTTTTTTATGGGCAATAAACAACGTTCACCATGAATCAACCAAGTGAAGTCTATAAATCAATCACAAAGAAACTCATATTTTTGCATTATATTCCTACCGAGTGAATCTGGATGGATGACTTCTCAACCCTAGAAAGGTACATACAGATGCAGCCATTCAAAACGCACGGGGTACGCCACGGTAAAACGCGGTATGACGCGTATTGTATTAGGGCTAATTTGCAGAGAATATTTTATAAAACCTCAGGTCACTGCCTTGAAATCTTCTGGGCCAGGCTCAGTGCCTCTAAACCATGTTACACATATTATTCACTTGGCTGAATCAGGTTTAAGTGGGCTTGGGTAAGGTCTAGACAGAGTCACGTAGGGAAAAATACCATTTTACTGCTGGGCAGATACATGGAATGTGAGACAGTAACATGAAAGAAGTTTTAATTTTAATTTTGTAAAAATTTATTATGCTTTTGGCAAATTCTAGGTGGATATAATGTAACATAATACATGGTATACAGTGCTTTGTAGAATTTATGAATACTTCCTTGCCAGTCTCCACAATGTCAAAATTGTCTGAGATGAACAGACTTTCCACTACTATATCCAGCAGGAAACTGGTACATTTTTGCATGGTGCTCTTTTAAAAGTAGCCTCCTACATTCTGAATACAAAGTACCACTTTTCCTTAGTTCTCTAGCACAGTCTTTTTTTCATAATCACATTTATCAACAAATCTTGTCATCGAATTGATCAAAAGCAGATGTGTTGCTCTTATTTTAGTTCACAATGGAAAAATAAGAATGGATCATTAATAATTCTAAATAATAATTAACCCCCAAATGCTGAACAATGGAAACAAAGGAGAAAAGCACCTGAAGAAGACTCCACAGCTGAAACTTTGTTTTTTACTCTTCAGCATGGAATAATCTCATAGGAGTTTCTTTTAAGCTCCCATGCTGATCCACCTCTCCATCTAACCACTACAAACAATGCGCTATGAATTGAAAATGCTTAAAGCCTGTAAGACAATCGGAATGCCAAATTTCTTGATTGTCATCTGATCTCATTCTGTTATCAGTTTACAAAAAGATTTAAGTGTAAATTGCTAAAATGTGTATGTATTCTGCAGGAGTGCTTTATAGCAACATTTTCCCAGACCCATGGGCACAAGTGAACAATTGTACACTACAAATACTATGTTTCATATACAGTACATCCATACTTGTTTGGCAGTGATTTTGGCTGTGGGTATTCAACCACAATGAAATAATGGAAACATATGGTATGAAGTTAATTTTCAGCTTCTTACATTCCACCAATTTACAACGTAAAGATTTTTTCATCAATCTATACATTGCACTTGGTTTGTGCATTTAGCACAAAAAAAACCCCAATAATTACTGTAAACAATTTTGCAGCTATAATGCCATGATCTGATTGGGGGGGGGGGGGACCATGGTCTCAGCAGTAAAAGGAAAAAAAGTCACCCTTCCTTTGTAAAATGCATTACAGTTCCCCAAGTTGTTGACAGTGAAGCAGATTGTGACCTGGCGCTGTTATTTAAATTGTGTTTTGGAAATGGGGCTGTTACAGCACACAGATGGAGAAGTGGTATTAACTAAAGTGAACATTAACTATTTCATAGTACCCCTTATTCTGAAAATATTAGAGAAATGTCAGTTTAGTTTCTTGTAAACTAAGTAAGATACAGTATGATACAGTTCTTAAGCCTACTGCTTGCATTCACTAGTGAATATGTAGTTATTTACCTACTATATATTATCCTTTATAATCCTTTAGAAAAGCAACTAATATTGCAGTAGCTGAATTACCAATATCCTCATCTTCTGTAGGATGTATATGGCTGTTAATTCCTATGTTTAAAGATGATGTTGCAAACAATGATACAGGAATCTGATGGTTATCTTAACAAATGGTTATTTATAATTGTGAATTTAGCAGACTAGGGAAAAAGTATCAAATTCAGATTCATTTAGGGGGACACAAATGCATTTATTATAGTTGGCTTCACACCTGAAGAAGGCTCCACAGCCGAAACAGTGTGTTTCTTTCCTTCTCTTTTCAGCATGGAATAAACCTGTACTTGATCCTTTGCAGTCTACGCATGCTGGCATTGGTTCAGAATTAAGTAATTTGTATTACTCATTTAAAATCAGTATCTCTTTTCTTATACAAATATACTGAAAATACTTGAATATCAGTAGTTTCCACTGGAAAGCAATGCATTTCTTACTCCTTTAAAGATCAAAGGAAGGACTTTGCATTTGCCAGTCGATATTGATCGAAAAATTAAACTGTTGTTTTTCATTACACATTGTGGTTTTAATGACAATTGCGGTGAAATGAAAATTGTTCTGCCTGCATTGCATGCCTGCAGGAGATACCTTCACTAGCTGGAGCACTTGCACCTGGAATGTCTATGTTAATAATATGACCCACGGTGGATCAGCTTAATTGTCAAACTAATTTGATAAGCAGTGAAAGTGCAGAATCTGATACTGATTACTGCTCTTATTCCCTTGAGCAACTTAGACATGCAGATTCTGCAACAAACGTGTCTCCGTAGTTGAAGGTTCCAGACAAGCAAATTTTTCACTGCTGTTTGTGGACCTACAATAGCAGCACAATAGACAGATTGGTGTACCTATGGGGATAGCTGGACAAATTGCATGGGAGTTTTGAGAACATTCAACATAAACTGCCTGAGCTATCAAACATTCCATCATGCATTATCAAGGGCCCGTATCTGGATAGGTGCTATATGTGTTCCTGCTACTAATGAAAGATAGTCAAGCAGAATCTTTGATCTCCTGCTAGCAGCCGGTGTGAAATTAAGCAAAGATTAATTCACATGCGTGATGAAGGCTAAATAACCAAAACACTGCATTGGATTTATTTTTCAGTGTGCCATTAAATTCTACTTCTTCCATTATAATAGGTATAATAATCATCAATTTATATGTTATGCCTTAAGATACCAACACTAACAATATGTTCTTCTGGCAGCTATAGAAAACGTCTTCTTTCACATCATCACAAAAACACTTAAATTATTTAAGCTGGGTTCAGCTTGTAATTGGACCAACTACAGTAGAACTCATTCTAAAGCACTAAACATGTTAACTGTGCTTGACATCATACTCACTAAAACTAAGTCAACATTATTGTTTTAAGAATCTTAGTGATCACTGTTTCATAGCATGTGTTAGAAGCAACTTGAAAAATAATCTTCCCTCCTTGATTTTACCTAAAGGACATTTTAGGAATTTTAAATGATCAAGCTTTTCTACACAATCTGACTTTAATAAACTGGAACAGCATTTCTCATACCAGTCACTGAAGATGCATGACTTTTTTAAAAGATTGTTTAAGCAGCACTGTCAACAAGAATGCACCAATTATGTGGTTTAGAGTTAGAAATCGCAATTGCCTTTGGTTTAGCCTTAAGCTTTTAACTTTAATTAAGCACAAAATCGAGCTTGGCAAACGGCTGGGGCTTCTGAGAATTGGCTGATTGGTTATTGGAATTAAATAAATGCACACAAGCCCTTAGAAGCTCTAAAAAATATTACAAACTTCACATTATCTGGCTTCTGAAGCGACCCGAAAACATTTTGAAGATTAGATACATTTTAAAGACAATAAATCATTACCCTTAAGGATTTAAGAAAATAGTGCTGTAAAAATCAAATGGGTAATCAATTCAGTGAACATTTTGATTGGAAGTTGTGAGTTTGATAAATCGATACTTAACAAGTAACAAGTGCTGATTCATATGAGCTTTGATGTAGCCATGTTCTATTGTCTATTTAGGTTTATGATACAGCTTGTTACTGAATAAAAAAAACAGCTGTGTAATACTTTTTATACTACTAACATTAATATAACATAAGTTAATATTAATATAAAATAAGTGCACTGGTCATTAAAATTAACCATTTTTATAAAACTTGCTGCTAATCTAATGTCTTCTCTTCTGGCCCACTCATTCAGTTTGACTTTTAAAAGGGCTGAAATCTCAACAGAGTTTTCAAAGGGAATGATAATTTAGGCCTAAAAGCTATAGACCCATATCCACGTTCTCTTGCCTTGCCTAAATTGAGATATGAAATTGTTAATCTGCAGTTCATCTCTTTTTAAACAGTGATTATTTTTCATCCGATATGCAATCTAGTTTTCATTCTGATCATGGATGCTTACAGTAGCCTTAAAAGTTCTCAGTGATATTATAACGACTCTTGACAACATTCATTTATTCAGACATTAATGAGCAGATGTCAGAATATCTGGAAAAAAAAATGCAAAGAGAAAAAAAACGAATTCTGCCTTTTCTCAAATACTATGATCTAGAGTAGGGTGGATTTTATAGAATTACTATGAACAAGTCATCCCTCATGGAGTTGCATTGTAACAGCTGGGGAAAATTAGCAAGGGTCTGTTTGACCTCCACAACTCACTGCTGGAAAAATACCCACTGTGAAACCAAACAGCCCATAAAAATATAATATTATGTAAACTCAAATTATCAAATGTAACTGCTGTTGTAATTGGTTTGATACAGCAATGTGGGATTCAAATAGATCTGTCTTTTGTAAAGCATTTATTAATGTTTTTTCTTCCTTCTTTTGTGTGAAGGTAACTGGCAATGTATAAAGTAGTCTGCATTTTCCACCCAGGCCTTTGACACTAAACATTACTCGCCCCAACCAAATTTTTAAAGGATTGAACACAACCTCCAGATCTGCTCCTATTTATGTTTCTTATCCTATATGGAGTTCTGATAGCAACTTGTATCAGGATGTTCTTTTGATCCCATTCTTCCTGTGTTCAGTTGTGCAGTTTTTGCAAATCTTGTGGTGACAATTTTTAAATGATTCTATGATCAACACAGTCTTCAATGAGAATATTTCTATTTCCTCTTTTTTTCCTACAATTGCATTCAGCAATTGCCAGCTTAAAGGGAGGTAACAACTGTCAATGCCAGTCTATAAACCCCTCATTACACAGGACGTAAATCTCCTCCTAATTTCACCAAACCATATTCCACTCAAATATTTTTGTAACCCGGTCTTCTACAAAACACAGAAGTGGTCCTTCTTCATGTGCTAATCATTGGGAAGATCAAGTCTGACGTCCAGAATTAAAGCTAAGAAGGCACCCTGGGAATATATTAAACTATTTGGGTATTGTATAACACCATAATACATACAGTACTCTAATCTGAGTAAATTATTCTTTGTAGGAACATTTGCACTCCCATAGACATTTTTTTATGGTAGTATCTTAATTTTCTTAAAGATGTTTTTAGGATAAATCTAAAAGAATCTGTCTGATGCTCAACATAATGTTAGCAGTTTCATTTAAACATTTTCTCATTGTGCTTCATTTCACATGCTAAATCTTATCAGAGGTGTTTCTGGCTCGAGACAAATGGCTTCACTGACTCAGTCCTCACCCCCTGTGATTGGAGTTTCTATTACAATGTCCAAAGTCTCAGAATGCTACTTGGCAGATGGTCCTGAAACATAGGTCTAATTTTCATGATTCTGAGTCATCCCAGATAGGATGTTTGGAATGGAAAAACAGGCACAAAACTTTAAGTGTAGCTATCAATCATATATTAGAAAATACATTGTTAGTGTCCTTAACTTTAAATTCGTTTTACATTTGGATGAGGAAATTATTAGCAGTAAGTACTGAGCAGTGAACATAACTCAGAGTTCTTGTTATGATGTTCAGACAACTTTAATAAACCCTTTTGAGTTACTGTATGATATTGAGGATCCTCAGATATCAATCTACGCTATATAGTTATAACCATGACCAAGTCACATTAAATGAAAATTGTTAACCAAAAATGAAAACTATTGACCAAGTGAATACTGCTTTCCCATTTCATTAGTCAAACCAAATAGAAGCAATATTAATAATACTTCAATGCAAATTCTGGATTCATGAGTCTCTCATGTTTTATAATTTTATAAACACACACACTTCACTCTTTTTCCCCAAGAATATTTATTTTACAGCATCTAATCAGTAATCAGTATGAATGTTTCTTTAGTCAAGTGTACCATAACCTGCAGTTTAACCCAAAATGTAAAAATAAAAGTTCTTCTGTTACTAGAGCATACTGTATTTAAAGGCTTCACATTTCCCTTTCAAAGGTAAGAATAAATTATATTCTGGTTGAAATGTCTGAACGTCTGGCCCATTTTTACCACATCTCATTACCTCAGGATCAAACCTTGCACATGGCCTGGACACAGTATGAAGTACTGAAACACTTTTCTCAGAATGAATTCATACCCACACATCCTGCCCCCTCTCAAAGTGAGGTTTTGGAAAACACAACAAGTTGAACGTTAGAGAAGGAAAGATAAAACTTGCAATCTGCATAAACAACAGGTGAGCCTATGCTTCTGTTAATGGCCAAAATAGCGATCCAATGACGTGCTTGAGACAAAGGGCTTTATCTCCAAGGTAACACAAAAACAAGGGTGTTTATTTCCGAACAATATAAAAAGATCAAGCTTACTTCATTTAGAGAGCTGGTATTAATACATTCAAACAGTGCAGGACTAACAATCAGCTCACAAAAGTCTGAAGAAAAAGAAGTCCTCAAAGCTACAAAAGCCTTTAAGAAAACAGGGATTTTCATTTTTGTACTTTTCCTCACACCTGCAGTTATAATAGCAATCTAATTTAGAGTGTTTGAGGCTGTTGTCGAGTAGATAAGAGCAGCTTTCAAAATCATTTTCACTTTCAAACGTTACCTTAATCAGAAAAAAAAAACATCCGTAAAAATAGGTTTATTAACAGATGCAGTTCTTGTCTTAGGAAAAATAAATTTGTTAATGACATCTTGGAGAAAGGTCTGTGATTTCTCCACAATTTCTTCTCAATGCTTTAATGTCGGTTGAAAGAGGTGCCTGAGGCAGACAACTCAGATGGCAATGACTTGCACAAATTAGAGTCCCCAGCAGATTCTTCAAGCTATTTCCTTAAACAACTGTCCTGCACACTTAAACTAGAAGGATGTTTGGTCACCATCTGCTAAATGGCCACATCGTAAGAGTTCATCTGAGGATCGTCTGCGTATTCTTTAGATAAATCCAAAGCATTAAATTCTTTGTGACAGCAATGTTTCCTGCGGCTAATATGAGATTTGAAGATGGGGGAGGAGCAGGCCATGCCACTGTTGCAGAAAAGATCATGACATTGGTATTGTTTTAAATTCACCTGAAAAGCAAATGGGTTAATGGTGACCTGCTTTGGTGCTGGAGGCTATACCGTTTTTATTTTCTGACACAGAAGCTCTAAAACCATATTCTCGCAGTGTGTTTCCCACCTTTCCTTGCTTGTGAAAGCACCACAACCAAAGATAAAAATCCACTTGGTACCTCAAGGAGTAAAGTCCATATTTAGTGTTTTATGCTTCAGCTGTATGTACGTTTGGTTGTACTTGTATGTTACAGTATATGCTGTAGCAATCAAGCAATTTAATTTCTAATTCAAAGTTTAATACATCGTAAAATATCAAACATTTAACTTTGTTTCTTAACGATGTTTGCAAAGATGCATCCAACCCATTTTACAAAACTGAGTTACTATAAAAGATAGCAATTATTCTAAATAGCAATGCTATTGTATATGTAGACTATGTGTTCAAAATACACTTCCTTATATAATAATAATAAACTTTACTTTATATAGCCCCATAAGGGTGGCCTCTCAAAACGCTTTACAGAGTGATAGCAACAACAATGAAAAAAATACAATATACTGTATGCACAATGAGAATATACAATGAGAGGAGACAGTAGATGGGGGTACTGAATACAGTAGGAGCAAAAGGGTAAAGAAAAGAAGTTAAGTAAAAGAGTTTAGAGAAGTTGACTCTCTAATATCCTTGGGGGAAACGTAAAAAAATGATAGAGGCACATTTTGAAACTTTAGGAATGTATAGTTTTTTATCAGTCATAAGGTTGTTTTTTGGAAAAAGCTTAAGTGTAGGTAGAATTAAATGAGGTAAAAAATGGAGAGAAATACATTATAAAATTATCATACAGAGACAAGCGGTCCAATTACAGTATTAAACTGTATACACAAATGTTTATTAAAAATATTAAAAACTGTATATTTAAAAAATATTATGATGTTGTACTGTAGTTCATATTGCCTTTCTTACAGCATCTTAGAGAAGTAAAAATCAGACTTCTTTGAGGTTCCTAGACTTTAATTTTGGAAGCAAAGGAAACATACATACAGTATGTAAAAAACTGTAAGGGGTGGATGAATGTGAAACCATCTAACATAAATGTCTATATGTTACATTAAACTACACAGTTTAGAATAGAATGTCATGTGTTTCTGAACAGGTGTTTAAGTTTCTGAACTCACCTACAACAATAACATGAGGGACTAAGCTTAGAATTGAGGCATTTTGATATTAGAAAAAATATATATTTTGTCAGGTTAGGCATACTTCCATAATGAATACATCTGAATCTCGTTGCTAGTATTTAACAACGAGATTGCTACAGTATGTTATTGATATTTGGGTTACAAGAAAAAGTAGTCATAAAGAATATTAAACACATAGATTTTTGCCCCCACACTATGTAGATAGAGAGTGTGTCTGAATTTTAACTTAATTTACACAATGAACACCTCCAGCATGATTACACACCAGCCAGAGATTGCATGAAACTATTGACAATGAAGGGACATACAGTATAACTAACAGCAGAAGATAAATCTCATGGCAAGATATCTTTGGAAGCATGTTATAAAACTGGAGTAATCACAAATAAAGAGGATTTGTAAGAAAATCACAAATTAAACATATGTCTAAGTTAAATCTATTAGTCCTTCAAATAGTCATCAAGAAAGCAATAAAATTATCCTACACCAGTTTTGAAATACTTGAAAAATCCCCAGAACCTTTGATAAAAAATAAACAAATGTTTGAGGTCAAATAAATGTTTGAGGTAAAAGCATTAAAACCATTTTTGGACAGTCAATTAATCCACTTGGTGAGTCATTGACAATAATGTGCAAATAGCACAGACAAATCAGTGGCGTACTAAATTCAATATCATCAGTATCATATTCTGTTCTTACTTTAAATAAGATACTTCTGCGTTAAGGTTAGAAATGAAGCAGTCCTGTGTGGCCACTTCTTGTTTGTGCCTCCAGACATTCTTGTAAAACTTAATGTAGCAGAAAGAGGTATGAGGGAACCCCAGTGAACTAGAAGCATAAAAACTAGGCTGCAGAATGTGTGACTGCAGAGGTACAAAAATTTATGAGGTGGAAAGATTTCCTAGAAGGAAAAGAACAGCTCTTTGCTTAAGAGTACAAAATGGAGAATTAAAGTTTTTTAAGTTGAGACATAAATAATAATAACCAAAAAAAACAGACAGAATATTTCTGGGAAAAAGTAGCGCATCATGGTTCTATTTAAAAGCAGTTGCAAAAAAACCCGCAGGAACAGATGTTCTTATGAGTATTTAGCTTACAAATGCTCAAAGGATTTTCCTGGATGCTTTTTCAGTCCTATTTAAAGGCTAATTTATAATTTAGTACAGAACTGTACTGAACATGTTTCAAGTGTATACCATTTGTGTGATATAGAACTGCTTTTCCACAAGAACTGTGCATGTACAAGTAATTAACATTTATGCAAATGTCAAAACTCTACTGCTCTCGGCCACTGCGATGCTGGTATGATTGAATTGCTGCGGCAATGTGAATTGAATTGGCCTAAGCCATGCATCCCATGGGCTTGCGAAAGCCAGCAAGATACTTTCCATAAAAGCATAAACCACACTTACTTCAGGAAGAGCTGGTTCCCAAACCAGTTGTCTGCTGTGCATTTCTGGAATTTAACATTGGGGTTTCCTATACACTGTACAGTAGGTCTGGCCAAGCACTCCTCAGGGATATAAGCGTTCCAATTCTCAAACTACAAAATTACTACCTAGAGACATTTTTTTGTCATTTTATAGAAACTTATTTTAATTAAAAAGAGTTTCTGAAATGGTAATGGCAAAATACCCTTGGTATTCCACATGTAACTCATGACCTACCAGAGATCCAGATAAAATGATAAACATCTTAGCATCAGTTATTTTTGTTCCTTTTCCAATTACCTTTGCAACTCTGTAACATAAAGGCTCAAACTTGGAGCTAGCTTCAACACTAATGCAAATTAAAACAGAGGACACTGATGTTTTACTGATGTTTTACAGACATATGACAAGTTCAAGTCACAGAATACAAATTCTGATCTTTGTTGGAAAAGGATGTTAAGCAAAGACCACAACAGCTTTGTAAAATAAGACAACAATGCAATGGGAACATGCACGTTTGTGCTTTTATTTGTATTTCACTTCAATGTGTGATTACCCAGTAGTAGCTAGATACATAAGTAATCAAAAAGTTTGACAGGTAGCCACACACCCTAATTAGGGGCATTTTCTTCGCCTCATCCCCTACATCACGGTTGGGTGGCATGTTTGAGGGTGCACATGCGCAAGAGTCTTGCCTGGACAAGCCCCAGTGTGAGTTACAGCTGT
Source organism: Lepisosteus oculatus (assembly GCF_040954835.1). Taxonomy (NCBI): domain Eukaryota; kingdom Metazoa; phylum Chordata; class Actinopteri; order Semionotiformes; family Lepisosteidae; genus Lepisosteus; species Lepisosteus oculatus. Next base: position 11,513,523 of record NC_090703.1, on the reverse strand, counting down.
TCTCTGATAGTCCTAAGGAGTCAGGGAGCTTCAGGTCCCAGGTTTCTCACGTGAGGAAACAATTAATTTTGAAAGTCTTAAGGTGATGATTTTTAAACTTTCCTGCTAACAGACAGGCGGGGAATTTAAACACATTTCTATTCAACAGCAGGGATCAGTGCCTGTGAAAAACGATTGGCACATCGAAAATTATTACTCGCTACCAAACAGACATTAAAGGCGATGAATATTAGGCTGCAGCATCAGTTTTCCTGTATTTCATCGGGGCCTTCAAACTGTGGTAAAAGCTTTATTAGGCAGCTCTTGGAAAGTGGCAATTCATAACTAATAAAGCGGTACAGCTTGTCTAAAAAGGGCTCTGAATATTCTGCCAATATGTGCACCGTATTAGACTGGAATTCTAGAAGATCTGGGTAATCCATACCCCACTTACTATTTGTAGTCATTGCTGTATGAAGAAGGATGCCTGTGCCTGTTAATTACTGCCATCCTCTAAATGCCGGCTGCTTTCACAGAAGCTAAATGCAACTTGATGATGATCTTACCAAACGGCAATAACATGTGCTCATTTTGATGTGACTACATTTCTGTGGCGATTTATCGTGACTAGATCCCAGGACCCTGACAGACGGCCCTGAGTAAACATGATCGGGCGTGTATCACCCCGCAGTCTTTATGGACATGTTAATGGGACTGTATTTTAAATTTTCATTCTGACATTGAGTCCTTCCACAGCACACCTCATCTCAGCCATTTACAGCTCAGTGTTTACGTAGTCTCTGGGTTTTGTGCAGGTCCATGCTTTGTCACTATGTTCGTTCCTTTTTTAACATGCAGGTAATGCATCTCCACCAGCCCCACTTCCCAGCTCACCTCCAGGTCAAGGGGTTTTGCAAAATGTTCCATGAAGCAGGAGCTGGTGTTCTTTGGAAACATCTTTGATGGTGAATTTCTGTTCAGTAAGAAACGAAATCCACTGGAATTCAGTAGGGGTAAAATAAAGTGGAATTCATTTTTCAATTACCCTTAGCCCCAAAAATGCTTGCATGCAATGCACGCTGTCAGTCTCCGGGTTTATCTTCTTTAGCTCATTGGCATCAAAAGAACCTTTAATAGTGTCTGCGGTGTAATCTTTCAGTTTGTAAGAGGGTGGGCTGGGGCTCACTCTTTAATGATAAGAATGTCATCCAAAAAGGTTTGTTGATAACCCTTTTCTACCTTCCCCTTTATTTTGGATCACCCTCTTGTAATTACCCTGCTTAAACACAGACTTTGACAATTTAGATTTGAAATGCTCTAGATGGTGTAGATGGTTTTCCACACAGTGAGTGCACTTGCGTAGGTGACAGAAGCTGGGGTTAAGATTGTTCAGTGGTCATTGTGATAAGAGTAAACGAGGTCTGGCATGACATCTACTGTACAGTATATGCCAAATACGTGTATGTTTTTGAGTGTAAAATACATATTTTAGTTTTAAGTTCTGTTGAACTTCTCTACAACATTAGCCTTTTAATCGGTGAAGGTCACAAAAAGCACAATGTTTTCATGTTTCTGAAAAGTTTGGAGGGGCTTGTTAAGAAATTCTTTACCCTCATTCATCTGACGTTTTCTAGGTGAATCTCCCTTTCTAAATATATTTTGGAAAGCCCTGGTCACTGCTTCTCTGGACTTATATTTTAACAGTATGGCCCAGGTGGATTCCAACATTGTATCTATAAATGTTGGGTGTTTGATTTCTCTTCTATTACACCTAGGCTTGTTTATGTATATAACATTACTTTATGAACCCTTTACAATTTCTTGCATTAGGAATGACCTTTTTACATACCCCAGCTTGCTCTCCATGAGACACACAGACAGGGAGAGCCCAACAGAGTAGGATTCCTCTGCCAGCTGCGGGATTTGAACCTGCAACTTTCCAGCCACAGGTGCAGATCCTTAGCCACAGAGCCACTGCTCCACCCCAATCGTTTGTGCACTATGTAACCTTACTGCTCAGACAGCCACTTAGGACTATAATAGACCCGCTTTATCTCACACCTGGACTTATCCAGGCCTGTCTTCTGCTCTGACAACCTTCAGAAAAGGACTCCTGCCTCAGCATTGTTTTCAAATACATTCACAAATGCAGATTGACCAACACACTGCATTTAGAAGATATGGTATCATACCTCTGCTGATACATCTCAAGTTTGTAATTTGTTGCATTGTCTTTTCTTGATTATCTGATCACTGAAATTCTTGCACTCAGTCCTACCAAATATTTCTTTAAATCAATAATGCCTGGATTAGCTCTGAAAACTCATTCCTTTAACTGGTATATCACTGATAAATCTCTTTTTCTCACAGACCTCTGTCTGATCTTCAGATACTGTGAATGGCATTGGAAACTCATGTGGGTGACATTTGCTGCCCCTCTATTGACCAAACATACTTTCATTCCCCAAAGACTGGTAAACTGAATGCAAAACCATGTCCAGTGTATCATGAATTGCAAACTCAACAAAAATTGATTTGCAAAGTTAGATAAGACATTCTTTTCTGACAATAAATATTCAAAAGGAATACTTTTTTCATGTGTTTTGTACAATGCCTTCTTTATTGACAGCTGTCGAACAGGGTCTAAGCATACCAGCTTTTGAAGATACATTTTCCATCCTTTTTTTTAGTTTCATGCTTGGCCCAGATAAATATAAAAAATGACCCTGTGGTTCAGACATCAGCAGTCCTGGCCTCAAGCATGTCAGTAGTAGCTTATGAATGGGATTCCCCAAGTGCCACTGTTTCTGTATCCTTGGCTGACTCTCCAAAAGGGACCGCTGAGGGATTCAAGACCCCTAAAAGCTTGCAGTGTTTTGGGTCATATCAATGCTGACTCTCTTGTACAGGAGAGCATTAACTCTCATGTCATCATGTAAGATGATGAATGACTCTGGGAAGTGTGGGCTTTGGAGCTGAGCTGCCACTGTCCTCTCTCATGCCATGCAGATACAGAAGGGGAGCCAGTGAACAGAGCTGCTTTAGAAGTGGAAACTCCAAACTATTAATTATTTAATTATTGTGATTATCCAGATTCTTTAATACATTTCTTTTAGGTTGTTTTCACATTGTGTCTGTTTCAAATGGACTCCGAAGTGTTTGTTTTGGCTGGAAGTTTGGTTTTGGATTCCTGCTATGCACTTATCTGGGAGCAAAAAGACAGTTCATTTTCTTCTAAGCTCCAGCCTGTTTTTTTTATCCTTTTCCAGATTGTTTTTTTCAGGACCACAATTGTTTATTTTCCCCATGCAATTTGCAAGTGCACTCAGTTCATCTGGTTATGGTTTGTGAACATAACTGTGAATCCAGAGCTTTTTATGAGTCTTTTGTTACACAATTGTAGCAATTAAAAAACACGCTGGAGGTAACATTTCCACTCATTTTCAATAATTACACATTGCACAATAATGTTTGTGCATCAGAAATATGGGAAATCTAATCAGAAAGAAATACCTGATAACAGACACACTCAGATGTAAACTGCAATATCGGTTTAAGGTTGTTTAGCTGTGGCACTCAAACATGACTTTTTCCATTTGTTTGTTTCCCACATCTTATCTTGTATGTCCTGATTGCTGGCTGATGCAGTGGATAATCTCCTCTTTGTGCATTACCTCTTTTCCCCCCTGCTTCCCTTCAGCACACCCCCTCACCCCCTCCTGCTCTACAGATGGTCAAGGGTTCGCTTTGCACTTTAATTCAATTGGAACCTGTGTGTCACAGAGAAGAGCAAAGGAAAAACTCATTAGCACAAACAGCTTCCAGTCTAGGTTCGGTCTGGCGCAATGAATAGCAGTACTGTATCTTTCAGGGAATTAATATTTCACAAAAGAGGCAGAGAAATAAGACTGGTCAGATGAAGTTGTTTTTTTTTTCCTGTGGAAATATAATTTTCCCGATCTTATGAATGTGTTAATCAACATCACAAAAAGGTACAAAAACAATAAAAATAATGCACCTGCAACAGCAAATTATATCATATCATTGCTCATACATGACTAACATTAAAGTGCATCTGATAACAAATGTATAATAATTATATTCAGTCATTGAATCGAACATTAAATGTGAAAGGGAAACTATTACCTGATGACTCTCCTTGCATAAAACCTTCAGATAGAAAACAAATGTCTTGTTATCATTACATATCTGAAATGATGCAATATATCAGTGCATTACATAAACATACAGTTCTGTTGTGAGCATGCAGCCAGCCTTTTCCTTACTTTGGTTAAAGAAGTACAACATAATTACTCCAATGCTAGATAAGCGATTATTTTGCCTAGTTCAACTTTTTAAAAGCAATACAAACAGAACTTAAGGTCATATCAGGACTGAGTTAAGGTTCTGTACGGTATATAGTTTGTTTGTTTTAAAAAAAACAAAGGTTAGCCACGTCATCTTCATGAAATCAGCAAATGTTTCCATGGAAACTAATTGTACACAATAAGACAAAAGTGGCAAAGAAATAAAGAGGCAGAGTCTTTCAAGGACACAAATAATAATCTTCCATCACCTGTTTTGCCTATCACACTTAATCAATGCCCGGTATGTGTAAGGACATCTAGTACGCAACCTAATTAATTTTTACATTTTTACCTCCACTGAGAGAGCACCTGGACACTAACCCTTGGTCAAAAGGTCATATTCTGTGGTGAACGGCTATTAAAATAACCAGGCTTTAAGAATTTGTCCTTCTCCATCCAAAGAGCATCATATTAAGCTTCCTGCTTTTATATCAGACCCAGCTGATGGATGTCTGTGTACTTCTGTAACCTTTAAATTCAATATAAATTATGTTAACAAATTATATTTACCTACAGTACTTTACTCCTATTGCAGTTTTGTGTGCAATGCTTTTGAAAATATTAAGAACAATAAAAGTTTTGTTGAAGTATCAAAAAAGAATCTCAAATGAACTCAGAGAACATTGAACAAATGTTGCAATGGAACTAGACTGATTTTTCAAGAAACTTTTCTGGTTGCAAGATAAATTAACAGAATTTAATATATATTACATAACTGAATCTGAAGGAGGTTCATTTGTACAAAAAGATTTTGTTAAAATGTAGGCGTATATGTGGGCACAAAATAGAATCTTGTGACTTTGTATGTTTCCTGTTTTATTAATATGCAGGTTGCATTTTATCTGGTATGATATTGATATTCAAAAATACCATACATGTGCTAACAGAGCTTTAGTAATGCTTAATTACCCATTCATAACTTCTATTATGCCCTCTGAACACTTTTTAAAACTACTATTGTGATACTGTTAACTTTTACATTATCAGATTTTATATACTTTTAACTTAGACAAGCGATGACTGAAACTATATTAAAATGTACTACTACAGTGCCTTGCGAAAGTATTCGGCCCCCTTGAACTTTTCAACCTTTTGCCACATTTCAGGCTTCAAACATAAAGATATAAATTTTTTATTTTATGTGAAGAATCACCAACAAGTGGGACACAATTGTGAAGTGGAACGAAATCTATTGGATTTTTGAAACTTTTTTAACTAATAAAAAAATGAAAAGTGGGGCGTGCAAAATTATTCGGCCCCCTTGCGTTAATACTTTGTAGAGCCACCTTTTGCTGCGATTACAGCTGCAAGTCGCTTGGGGTATGTCTCTATCAGTTTTGCACATCGAGAGACTGAAATTCTTGCCCATTCTTCCTTTCAAAACAGCTCGAGCTCAGTGAGGTTGGATGGAGAGCGTTTGTGAACAGCAGTTTTCAGCTCTTTCCACAGATTCTCGATTGGATTCAGGTCTGGACTTTGACTTGGCCATTCAAACACCTGGATACGTTTATTTGTGAACCATTCCTTTGTAGATTTTGCTGTATGTTTGGGATCATTATCTTGTTGGAAGATAAATCTCCGTCCCAGTTTCAGGTCTTTTGCAGACTCCAACAGGTTTTCATCCAGAATGGTCCTGTATTTGGCTGCATCCATCTTCCCCTCAATTTTAACCATCTTCCCTGTCCCTGCTGAAGAAAAGCAGGCCCAAACCATGATGCTGCCACCACCATGTTTGACAGTGGGGATGGTGTGTTGAGGGTGATGAGCTGTGTTGCTTTTACGCCAAACATATCGTTTTGCATTGTGGCCAAAAAGTTCGATTTTGGTTTCATCTGACCAGAGCACCTTCTTCCACATGTTTGGGGTGTCTCCCAGGTGGCTTGTGGCAAACTTTAGACGAGACTTTTTATGGATATCTTTGAGAAATGGCTTTCTTCTTGCCACTCTTCCATAAAGGCCAGATTTGTGCAGTGTAAGACTGATTGTTGTCCTATGGACAGACTCTCCCACCTCAGCTGTAGTTCTCTGCAGTTCATCCAGAGTGATCATGGGCCTCTTGGCTGCATCTCTGATCAGTCTTCTCCTTGTCTGAGCTGAAAGTTTAGAGGGACGGCCAGGTCTTGGTAGATTTGCAGTGGTCTGATACTCCTTCCATTTCAAGATGATCGCTTGCACAGTGCTCCTTGGGATGTTTGAAGCTTGGGAAATCTTTTTGTATCCAAATCCGGCTTTAAACTTCTCCACAACAGTATTACGGACCTGCCTGGTGTGTTCCTTGGTCTTCATGATGCTCTCTGCGCTTTCAACAGAACCTTAAGACTATCACAGAGCAGGTGCATTTATACAGAGACTTGATTACACACAGGTGGATTCTATTTATCACCATCAGTCATTTAGGACAACATTGGATCATTCAGAGATCCTCGCTGAACTTCTGGAGTGAGTTTGCTGCACTGAAAGTAAAGGGGCCGAATAATTTTGCACGCCCCACTTTTCATTTTTTTATTAGTTAAAAAAGTTTCAAAAATCCAATAGATTTCGTTCCACTTCACAATTGTGTCCCACTTGTTGGTGATTCTTCACATAAAATAAAAAATTTATATCTTTATGTTTGAAGCCTGAAATGTGGCAAAAGGTTGAAAAGTTCAAGGGGGCCGAATACTTTCGCAAGGCACTGTATATTGATGTAAATGCATTCTAAGATATTGTATACAGCTTTTCTTGACATAAAACAATAAACACACCAGGAAGGTATGCCCTGCTTCCAGAATTCCACAGATCATAAGCTCAGTCGTGAACAGACAAACCAGAGATATACACCTTTACTGAATGGCCAATCACACCACTGGGAAAACTCCAGATCACAAAAGGGACTCTGCTAACCCTAAAACTATATATTTGCATGTGCATACATTATTACTGACTTTGAGAAAATACTTCTAACATCAGTTCAGCATATACTCCACATGTGGATAAAACTCCAATGCATCAAGCACTTTATTTACACTAGACTAGCCATCCATGAATCACTCAATGGTTTTGTCATCAGACATGAATCTGACATTTTTCCAATTGTTTCAGATAGAAATTTGGTCATTTCTTATAGCCTGAATTTTGCATTTCTCTATCCACCAAACAGTACTGGTACGCCCCTTGTGGCTGAATCAACACGTTACCAAGACCTACTTCCACCTTCAGCTATGTATAGTAGCAGAGGCATGTGCACCAAAAATCTGGCTATCGTGATGTTACTGCCTTCTTTCCCATAGCAAAGCACACCGAGGAAAAAGGTCTTCTTTATAGTTCCCATGATCATAGAGCACCATTCCCACTGCCTTGGACAGGATGTGTCAGTCCTGTGAAGTGTGCCATTTTTAAATATTCTGATAGGGTACTGTACCAATAAATACCGGATGTTTGCTTCATTCCATTAGTTTGTTTAAAGTAAATTGAGTGTAATTAGGTGCTTCTGTGGTAGACACACCTGCAGCTCTTTTTATTTTGAGCTTCAGATATAATTAGTGCTATTGTGTTTATACACTGGCAGGTTAAGACAGTGCAACTTTAAAATTTGCAAGAAAAACTACTTCATTGGGCTACATAGTGTGACGAATTCAAGAAAACTACTGTGTAGATTATCTGTTTTTCAAAACTGATTCCCTCAGATCTTTCTGTTTTATTACTGTTGAACGTGAGGCTCATTCTTTGCAAGTCCCTTTGATGTTTTTTTAGACTTGCTCTCCTAACCCAAGGTAAAAAAATAGCACAAATATAGGGCTGGTGAAAACCTCACCATAAGAAATCTTGTCAACAACTTTGACAACAGCTGAAGAGCAAGGAGATAAAAAGGGCCCAGAGGAGCTTGATTCAGTAGAGCTTCAAAGGGTTTTGTCTATGATTGATATACATTGGATCTTCCCCTAACACAACAAATGCATATCTCTAAAGGCTATAATGATGAGATTTGCAAGGTGCTTCTCTGGAAGTGAATTGCTCATACACTTATTTTTTATTCTTGGTCAGATGTCCTTAGAAGGCCCTTTTCTCAGTTTCTTTGCTCAAAGTAATTTCCTGTTACTCCGTGTTTTGTGACATAACCTGATAAGTGAACAAGTCCTTTTAGTGCTCATCCATACCTTTCTATCAGATCTTGCTGGCCAAAAATACATCAAAAAAGCTCACCTCCATGTGGATTTCAATCTTCCATGCATCTGATTCCATCACAGCTGATGAAGAGATAACAACTTATACATTTTCTTTAGACTCTCTGATTTATTTTTCTAACAACTCTCCCTGTTTCTTTACATTTCGACTGTGATTTTTTTGTTGTTGACTTAAGTAGAAAAAAACATTTTGTACATCCTCACTTGCCAAATGATGGAAAGCATATAAAAAGGCCAAACCTGACTTCTGGGTGGGTGATAAGTGTCATTAGGATATTAGATAGTCACCTTCTCTAAACTCCTTCAAATCCAGACTCAAAACCTTCTTCTTCAGAAAAGCCTTTACTTAACTGGTTCCATTCTTCACCCCTCTGCTCTTCTTAATACCAACTTCCACGGTCTCCTCTATTGTTATTGTTGTATTGTTGTAATTATAATTGTGCCCTATCTTGTGAAATCTTCTTATTTATTGTTGTATTCTTCTTATTTATTGTTATTGTCATCCTGTAAAGCGCTTTGAGAAGAAACCTTTAAAGGCGCTATATAAAATAAAGTTTATTATTATTATTATATTTGCAAGAAATTAAATAGGCAGTAATCACAGCACAGCATTTAAGGAAGTTAAAATGTATAGAGGCCAGTAGCTATGAGATGTTTTCACATTATACATTCCCTTAATCAGGGAAGGGATGAGTCATAACGTAGAAGACGTATGCATTTGAAATTCACCTAAATCCTCAGGCTATAAGAATGAACTTCAAGCTAAAGAGCAGTCAAAAACACAGGCTGGGGATTAGGGAAATTAGCCAGTACTAGTACTGCCAGAGGCAGTGAAACAAGTTTTTTTTACTTAAATGCAAATAGAAATACGTTATTCCTGGATGCATTAAAATGAAATGCTCTATTTTAACCATGTCGACTTTTACACTTTTTAATTGTTCTAGAGATTGCACACATGAAAAGAATACAGCTGCCAGAAGTTAAATAAAATATCCATAGTTACTAAATAGAGTTTGTCTATATATTGTTCACACTACCCATGTGGTCTTGTTTAGTAAAGTGAGGTCTTGGGGAGATACAACAGAAGCAGTAGAAATCATCTGAAAGCAGAGGAGCTGGGACAGTGCCTTAGTTGAAATGGCAGTTGTTCCAGTTCTCACATGAACCATGCTTGGTTCAACAACATACAGTATGTTAGTATTGCCTTCTTTCAACCCCACTCAGGCTTCCCCAGGGTTTGTTGTTCTTTTCAGGTTAAGGCCAGCTTTCTGTGACTTTTCATCCATCCATTTTCTAACATCTTCATCCAATTGAGGGGGAGCCAGAGCCTATTCCAGCACACAATGGGCACAAGGCATGATACACCATGGACAGGACACCAGTCCATCACAGGGCACACATACAAACACAGACATGTACAGGCATCACATCTAGGGCCAGTTTTCTCAGAAGCCAATTAACCTACTAGTATGTCTTTGGACTGCGGGAGGAAGCCAGGGCACCAGGAGGAAACCCATGCAAACGCCAGGAAAACATACAAACTCCATTCAGAGAGCACCCTAGGAACTAAACCCAGGGCCACAGTGCTGCAAGACAGCAATGCTAACCACTGCACCTCCAGGCTGCCCTTTTCTGTATGATGATTTTTATTTTAATCCAGTGTATCAGTATATTATTGTTGGCAGTTTCTGAGCTTTAGAAATGCTTTCAAAATATGCCACAAATGGACACTAAAAAAATCAGATTCTACGTTTTGGAGATCTGGGTTATATAAAATATATATCAAGTCCTCATTTTATACATAGTGCTTTTAGCAAAGAAATATTGGTGTAGCATCAGACTTAATCTCATTACTACCGGTTTTCTGGCTAAACTCAATAGATCGTTTTGGACAATGGCCTCTTTTATTTTATATTTGTCAAATAATTTAGTTTACAATCCTTTTCATTACTGGTACTTCTTCAAACATGGATTTACCCTGTGTCACTCCAGTGTCCACAGGACTTCTGGGGTTAAGAGATCAGTGGAGCGCAAGCACTGAGGCTTAAAAGGGAACTACTTCCAGCTCTAATCCTGTGTGGCCTGGTCTGGCCTTATTAGGCTCCGTGCAGACATGCTGTGACCTTAAAACTCTGTAGTACCTGCCTAACAGAGCATGATCACTTAACTGAAGGCTGCACCTGCACAACCCAAAACAATGGAGTCCTTGTTTGATGTTTAAGTTATAGGATGATGCATATTTCTGTTATTAATTTTAACCAGATGCAATGAACCTATGCAATCCAGTGGTGTTTCTAGTCCCATACCTCAAGACTGGGTTTCTGGCCAAAACCCATCAGGTAGTCCCATAAAGCTCAGTTTGATGAATTGGAGGTGAAGTGTTTCTGCGTTCTGCACAAACAAGCTCCTAATATTTATAGGAGCCGTCAATGATCAGACAAGATTTAAGAGAATCATTCCACTCTGCCTCTTTGAAGATCTGTTTTTTTTCCTAAAAAGGCCAGTTTCTGAGTAAATGTATATACAGCACTAAGACTTGTTATAGCTGAACTCAGCAGCCCTAACTCACTATCAAAAAAGAGTTTTAAAAATAAATCTTAATTCATGCTCTAGCACACTTTATAAATAGCCCTAAAAGACATATGAAACACACCGTGACAGATGAATTGAGAGGCGATGGTAGATAGACAGATGAAACTACAGTGTCCTGGCTGAATAAAATGAATACCTAATATAAAAATGGTTAACGTGCCTCTATCACCCACTTTATCACCTGTGAATATTAGAGAATGGACAGAGTGTGAGGGGGGATACAGAGAAGGCATCTGTAAATTATTCGATTTATTGTGAATGCCTTCTGGATCCCCAACATTGACTCCTTAAAACCCTTTTCCTTCAGCAAAACCACACAATACCCCGTGTTCTCTGTGACTGGCTGTCCTGGAGTCACCTCCAGAGTTCCCATCTGTTGTGACCCTGCTCACTGGCTGTGTTACGGAGCTCACTGATTGGCACAATGCTGCCCTGCTATTCTGTGGTGTCCCAGCATGACGCGGACCCAGCCAGCTCGTACGCTCAGTTCATCTGTGAAGTCCTGTTTTCAATCCCACTGGCCTACAAGGGAGTCGTCACCTGTTCATGTTGCATATCTACAATAGCCTTCATTTATTTCAAACAAGATTGAACATCCAGCCCAGTTATTCTCATTGATTTCCTAGAGAATAGCAAATATATAATATAATAATGCATTTTAAATATTCCCATTTAATTTTATCTCTATTAAAGTAAATGTATTATTTTTGTCTTTAGACAGGAGATAGAGTTTTGTTTTAAATACACAAAAAAACTCTTAACTTACAGGATACAGGATAGATCACATGGCTGTACAGAAAAACTCCATACAGCATTGTTCTTTCTCATTCTTATAAAGCGCTGCTAAGAGAATGGTGTTTCTGTCCTGATTCACAGGTTAACTGACATGGCCTTTATATTCACAGCATAGCTGAAAGGGGTGAGCAAGGGTAAAACATCTTCAGAAAAACAAAGATGCATTGTGAAGCACGAAGAGCCGCTATTACAGATGAGAGTGTAAACTCACACAGCAGTTTAAGAGACTCTCAAGTCAAGACTGTGTGGAACTAAAAGATGCAATACTTTTTAGTCCACTGGGGCTGTATTAAATGCAGAAGGAACCAATATCCTATCATAATTTCCCTTGACTTTGGATTTTCTATAGAAACACCTTTATTATATACAGAATATGATAAAAGTATACATTGCTGAGTCACAAATTAAATCTTTTTTCTCAAGAAAATAATCCAGAACATAATCTTAAACTGCAATTTTGCTACTGTCTCTGTGTCATATGTTCATGCTCTATTTCTGTGGTTTATGCTGTCTCATAGTACTATACAACAGTACTTTTACAAGTGTGGTGTCTATTAGAAGGAAAATTTCAGATGTGAACTGTGGTTGCCCATTCAGTACAACTGGGAACAGAGCCATTAGCTAAAGGTTCCAAGCTTTCCCACAGAAATTCAGGAATTCGAATAGAAGCTGGTGATCTGAGAATTGCTAAACAGTATGTGTCTGTTCGTATGAGCATTCATTGACAAATCTAGTATCAACAAGAAGCATCTTGTAATGATTTAAGAGGTTGACCCGGTTATTGCTTAAAGGGCACCTCTCTCCTTAAAACTTGTTACTAATAAATATTTACTCTTCATTTTTAACCAACAAATAAATAAATTGTGAAGTACAGTGGTACAGTCATTTGTATTACCAACATGATCAAATGTACGACTAAGTACATTTTGAAACAGATCTGATCACAAGAGTCAATTAGTTCTGGCCTTTAGAAGATAAATATGCATCACCTGGAGAACAGATCTGATGTCTAAAGGAATTACTCTATGTTTTACTTCATTATATAAAAAGAAACTTGGATGGAATTGAGGTAACTCCATCAAATCTAGAGCAAACAGCTCCCACTTTATTTAATGTCTGTTTGTCCTGGTCACTGCGATATCGTGCAAACATATGTTTAGGATTTTCTGTCTAAGCTGTGGATGTAGCAGAGTAACCTCTAAGAGCTGTACTTAGGTAAAATGGAGAGGAGGGACAGCTATGTAAAGAAACAGCAATCAAAAACATGTTTTGAAGGAGTTTTCATCTTTGTTATTTGGAGCTGTTTTGTTTCTTAATGGTACTATTTACATATGATAGACATTGGCAGGGGGCAGTATTGTGAAATTAGTTGTTAAATTGTTGGCAAAGCTATGTTGTTTCCGTAAACATCTCCCTACTGATGGAGTATTTTGCAATGCTGGTAAATTATTTTTTAACACACTGGCAATACTGTAATGGCCTTAACCTCTCTAAGTATTACAGCCTTAATCAGTAAAGATCAACATTGTCACCAAAGCATTACTGACGCTATTATGGAATTAAATGGTGTGCAGTGAAACGCTTAAGAGTTTTACAATTGATCAACTTCTTTTTTAATCGTTATGTGCAATTAATTCTTAAACATTTTGCATTATTTGATTCTTATCATTTTTTTTTGTCTTGTTTCTTTAAGGATAATCTGAGAAACGGTAATTTCATTACCAGTGAAACAGTTGGTACAGCAGGGTTGAATTACAGCATTGTACATCTTCTTTCCAATGAGTTAGCTGCTGTTTACAATATCTGCAGCTATTAGACAACAGGAAATATTTTAAGTGATTGTTTCTCCAATTTGCACTATACATTAAATTACCTGGCATTTTTTATTACGGTGTTGATAAAGTAATAACCTTGTTTGAATGGTCATGTTAATAAACATCTATGAGTAAAAATGCATCACACATATGATATAATGTGTGAAGGAAATATTATAGAAAAGTACAAATATAGATTAATTCAATAACTTTCCCTGCATGTACTGTATATAGCCTTACATTTTTAACATCTCTTACTGCTGCATTAGGAAAAGAAGATCCTCTAATGAATATATGTCAATATTCAGTTTTATATAGACTTCTCAGAAAGTCACATTTTAGAGAAAACACCATAATTTAAATATTGAGATATTTGGAATGCTTTGATGAACCAATCTTTAACTGAAGAACAATGTAACATCTATATAAAGTGCATTAGTAGTATTAGTTAAGAGTCAAGATTATAATATAATAAGATTTTGTAAGATTTTTAAAAACTGTACAACCACTCAAAACACTACAGGGTTGAGGAAGAGAGACCATATCTGCTCCCCTGGAGATGACACCACGTTAAAGACGAAAACAGACAGTAAAATTCCAGGAAGCACAGAGGGGGATTATATGAAGGGGTGGATTTATTAGCAAGAAGCCAGTCAGTGTTCACTGCTCTGCAGTCAGTATTACAAGGCTTTTCAGCTTCAGTTTAACTCTGTCAGTTACAGTGTTCTGTAGGGCACCTCTTTTTGCCTCTATCGCTCTCTTTCAGTTACTATGTGGAAAAACAATAAAAATGTACTGTTTCCTTTTTAAGGGAAAATGTTTACACACAGTATATTATACAATGGACAAGTATATCTAATATGTACATAAAGAACTGTATGTGAATTGAGGGGATTTAAAAACGCAACAAATAAAGATTGGAAACTTTTGTTGTTTATTTAATGCCCTTTAGTATGTGTAATTAAAATATGAAAATGGCATGCTTGAAGTGTGGTGTGCAGAGAAAACTGACAAGTCTGAGATTGTGAAGTCCTTGATGTCCACAGGAATGCTGGCAATCGGTTTGGTTTCCCATATCACTGACCCATGGGCACCTATCATTCTGAAACCAGCTTTGCTGGCAGTGAGAAAGGAGATTCACTTTGCAAATAGGATGGATACTGTCCTGACCAGAGGTTGATTTTAGAAGAAATTGCAGACTCTTATTAGGCAAATGGCAAATGGCACTACCTTATCAAATAAAAAAAACGTATTGATAATGGAATCCTTGTTCATCTTGGATGCATTTAAAGAAGGTATCCGACTGTTGGGGCCTTTTTATAAAAAACTAAAATTTTGTTTTTAATGTTTCTTTGATCATAAGCTTTGTTTTTGCTAAAAGGACTTCTTTGACTTCTTTTTCTATCAGCAAAGCCTGATTGGGTTCACCAAAGGACAGCTTTTATGACAAACATCCATACATCAATGCTTTTCGTGATTCAGGGGTTAAAGATTGACAGACAAAAATCCGACCATGACCTAGCAAACATTTATCTGTTCTCAAACAGAAAAACACATTTGTCACCCTATATTGCATACCTTGTTTTCTACAATTACAGGCAGACCTGGGTTAATTTACTATTGAGATATTTGCTTGCACTTATGCATTCGAGACAGATGAACTGATGTGTCAATATGCACTGCTTTTTGTTGTGCATAACATTTATATTGAGAGAGAGATACATTTCAATAAGCAGTGCTATTGGAGATACACTGCATATTAATGTGGAGCACATACAGTATGTGAATCCACATTCTCACACTGTCATCAATATAGCTGGAAGGTCTTCTACATTATTGTACCTAAACAGTTGGCTTCAGATGGCTCTCTACAATTTGACAGCTTCTTACCATGTTAATTTTCAATTGTTAATGGGATGCAATTTGAAATTCGGCTTCCAGTCCAGACCTCCTCCCTATCTAGGTTTCTCATCTTTTAACTGTTGATGGGTTCGAACAGTGCCGATTTTCCAGCGATCCTGAGAGCCAACAGATGGTAAGCCTGTGACCACAACAGCAACAAAATACCTCCTACCATGATCTGATATCAAGAAACATGTGCGTCAGGAAGGGAAAACAGGGGACTGTAAAGGATAAACTTCATACAGTAACTGTAATCTAGATACTGTATCTCTAGACTTATTTGTGACTTATTAAATTCACTTTAGGCAGAGTAGAATATCTACCAAGGGAATTAAGTAAGTTCCACTAGAAATTAAATAAATTAATCAGTTCCACTAGAGATAGATGGAAAAGGACACTGTTGTTACAGAATTCAGATCAGTTAAATATGGCACAAAAGGCTTAATGGAGCTAAAGACATCACGTAGATGACAGGAATCAACAATAAAGCAGAGAGGTGTTACTGATCAAGACAGGTCCACACAGATCCCCAGCTAAGTCAGTTGTTCTTTTTTGCATATTGCTTGGCTAAAAATGAAAGACCATCACAAGCTATTCTCTTCAGCTTTGATTGGTCCTCTCCAGAGTTAGATATTTACAAAATCTGTTTGAGAAAAAAAGCCATAGACAAAATAAAATTTAAAGTGACGTATTATCCTTTACTAGAGAAGAAAAAAATAGTTTGACAGCTTAAAGGCGTCAGATAATGAAGACAGGTTGAAGTGCAGTGATCTTCTCAGACTTAGTAAAGAAAGTCTGAGTAGAAACTTGACTCTTCAAAACATTTCCAAGAATAATAAAGTTGGGCTAAAATAGTTATTTCAGGTTATGTAGGTGTATAATAAAAATAATATAATAAGATCTTCTTCATTGCTGGTATTTATGAACGGAATATTTATTTTGTTCCTGATACACATATCAGGAACAAGCGCTTTGAGTGGAGTGTCCAGAAAAGTGCTATATAAGTGTAAGCAATTATTATTATTATTATTATTATTATTATTATTATCATCATCCTTACCATTTGCTGTTTGTTTGCTATGTTATTTGTTGTAATGGTGCATCTGGAGTGCCTCAGGCATCATGGGTGTTATACAAGTAGGGCTTCAGCACCTGGTAGGTTTAACATGCCAAGCTTGGGGATGTGCCAGAATAATACCGCACCTGGTCCTCTAGCCTGGGAGTGGTGACAATGTCTCCACCCTGTAGAACAGCATTAAGTTACAGAAGCGTCTGTTACGTCAAGGTTCAAGTGTGGTAGCTGTGGTTAAGACTCTCAACTTAACAGAACTCCACCTGTAGTTACTCAGATGTTCACCAAATAGCACAGGGCTACATTCATCATGTCCTGGCTTCTGACTTGCTGCTCATCCCGTGGGCTCATTCCGACACAACAGCATTCCTGTATGACAGTGCACACCCTCATGCTACTTACTGTATCAGTGGAATTCTTGCAAGATCATGCCATGGATGACCTAATGACCATAATGACCACCGTAGAGTGAGCTGGGACATCTTGTGGCTCAGAGACTGGTGAACAGGCATATGGCTTCCCCAGCTTTACTACAGGAATTGGGACAGAAATCCAGCATCTGCAAGCTGCACCACAGATGGAGAACTTGTATTGTTTCCAGTGCTGGCCATACACAATAGCAACCTGTGACTTTCATAGTAGATGCCCTGCTGATCAAACCTGTTGATGACACATGCTAATCAGCATAATGATTTTACCTGTGTCTCCTGCAACAACAGTTTTCAGTTAATTTTAATTAAATTAAATAATTGTAGTTAATTTGTTAAGCAACTAATGTGCAAACCAGGAGATACTTATTGATCATTAGGTAAGTAAGATGTTTTTTAATTCCCAATTCTGACAGAACGTATTACATAAAATGTTTTTTCTACAGTCTATAAATGCCCCTTTAATACAAGACAGATGATATTTGTGTAGCAAATTGAAGGAAGTAAGCAGACAAAGATTCTAAGATGTCTTACAGGCTGGGACAGTGTTATGTTGTTATGATTTGTTGTTAATTTAATTGATGGCTTTAAAACCAGACCAAAATACTAACTTTAATATTGAGCACTAAGAACACTAGCACAGCTTGGAGAAGGCGCAAATGGAATTCTAAAGTTAGAAAAGAATGCATGTGTATCTGACCTAATAGTGCTTATTTTCTTTCCTGCCCCTAGGACAAATGAACAAGCTAGTTGTGAGTAGGAGATCTAAGAAACGTATGTTTCTTGAGTGTAAGAGAATTTTAATTTGGTCGAATGTTCCTCTTTTCTCTAAGAGTGTGAGAAATTTTAGAAACATTTATAGGCAAGCATGTACAGTATATATAAACATACCTTAGTTTCAGCTTCGTATTGTCTCTTACAGGCACATGTCAGCCCTTGTGTTTCCTGGAAGTCCTGGCACATACATCAGTCATGGGCTGCCTGGATGTTGACTCAGTTCGCCTGAGCACAGCCACCTTTCAAGTGCACGTATTTGCGTGGTTTGTGGTATTCAGACCACAAACGCCACCACAGCCAGAATGACTAACAAATGCTGATGTCTCTCAGTGTCTGCCAGCTAGATTTTTCTCTACAATATATTTTGGTAAGCGGTGTTTAGCAAAGGCGATAGGAACATTATTTGCACAATACAGTAGCAATGCTGTATCAAAGCCTAAACCATAGATAGTGTAAGTGCTAAAATAAAAGAAAGGAAAAATGTATTGCACTTTAACTTTAAAATAAATATGCGATTTAAAAGGTTTTAACTGAAAGTATATATGAAAGTTTACTGAAAGTTATACTTTTATGTCAGAGCAATATTTTTGACAAACGCCTTGTTTCCTACTAAAATCTGGATCAAATAGTTTCCCCGTGAAACGCTTCTGCTCTATTTGACTTTTTTCGACTAGCAGAATGTTTATGAAAGGTGTGAGAATTCTTGACTCAGTCACAGATTTTTTAGCACTCATGACTTGAATTAAGATTTATTTTAAATTTTTTGAATGCATTAGCTTTTACTCCTAAGACAACATTTGCATTTTCCCAGAAAGCAAACGCAGATGGTTTCCCATCGTTACCACCACAGCTTTGGCTTTCCCAAACCCATTCTTCTGCAAAGCAGAACATTTGGTTGGAGGGAAATATCTTCAGTGGAATAAACTAAGAGAACATGTGTTCAAGACTAGAAGAGCTTATTCTGACTGGTGCCACCTATTGTTCAGAAATATGACTGCATGCTGTTAGAAATTAGCAGTATGGTGGTAAAAACATGAAGTAAGATTATGTGCAGCATTATAAACCAAGAATATGCATTAAAAACAAGACAAGGCTCATCTTCCAGCTTTGATTGAAAACATTATTGATAGAACAGTCAATAGGTTTTTAATAATGCTTACAGAAATAAACTTCAAAGAACAGAAATAGTAACATAACATTTTTATATTATGCAATTATCCCAATAGATTCACTGGAGATATTTAGGTGAGCTGATGTGCTATGTGTTTATTTGACAATGTAATGAAAAGGAATTGACTCCTGTGGTTCATTAAAAAGCTCATTAAAAATGAAAACAAAAGTAAATTACTGATTACAATGTGTATTCTACCTTTCTATTTTGACATTTAAATCTCTGAACTAAGTTCCTACTTATAATGATACCGTACAATGACATTATACTGCATTATGTCTATGTGGATTATTCTTTAGTTCTAAGTACTCCTGAAAGTCCCAGTGTGAATTCCAGTTCCAGGTGAGGAAACTGCTGCTGTTCCTTTGGACAAGGTGCTTCAGCTGCTCCAGCAAACTTCAAGCAGTATAAACAAGCGCCAAATGCACTTGTACAGTATATAAAAAGAGGCAACTGAAACCTCTGTCAGCTGATAAGAAGCATTAATCAAATTAAAAATCATGTCCTCCATGCTGAATCTTATTCAACACACAAATCCCGCGGGACACGTAATGACAGGAAAAGCTGGATAAACGTCTGCTACATTACTGCCTCTATATTAGCAAAGAATGTCCTAGGTTGAAATTTGTCATCTTCCAGGTATCTCCAAGAATAGAAACGTCATGGATTCAGATCAAACGGCATGGGCAGGAACCTAACGATCACATGTTTTTTAGTAGAAAGTTGTTGGCACACAGCACAAACTGCATACTCTCTATTAAAGTTACCTTACACAGAATGCCCTACCAGATTTTTCACAAGGAGCACACTGTTGTATTCACAGTTTAAGAGCACACCTGTAAATGCAGCTGCTCTAAGGGGTTCTAAGATCTAAGAGACAATGCATTTTGCCATGCCTTTCCAAGATTAATTAAAAACAGATTTTACATGGTCAGACAAATCCAAAAATATCCCCTTCTAAAAAAACTCACATATCTAATGTATTCATACATTCTTGCAGTTTATACATAATATATACAGTATAGCTGCAGACATGCTGTGATAAAGGACTATTCTACACCTGGATTGCATGATCTATACTGAGGTATCTCATAAAGTTGCATATTCTTTATTTACTTTTCTATTATCTTATTATAATCCCAGAACAAAGGACATTATATCTTTATATTTACAATATAATGTGGTAAGTGTAAACAAGTATTTATTAATTTAATCATAGCATTGATAGTATTTTTGCCTTACCTTTTATGGATCCACAGTCTTCTCCTTATCGTTGTGTTCCACCATTTTGAATCAGGATCACAGTCCCTGTCTCAGCCTGGTTCAACTGTCCATCAAGAGGAGCTGGGGGAGGAGCTTAGAGTATTTAACCTGGTACTTATGGTGTAGCAAGCTAGTTTTCTCTTTGTAGTGTATCCTGTGTATGTTGCTATGTGTATGTGTATACTGCATATAGCCTGTGTGATTTAAGGCCTACTAATTCAAACAGTTAGTAGGGAATTTCCTTTAACAAACGGCAGTTCATTATTTTTGTTGAATGTTTTGTGATTTTCTTTTGGTAATTATTTTTAGTGTACCAGAACCCTTTTTGTAAACAAACACTTTTTGCACTATCCTGTGCCTGGCCTATATATTTTTAGGACTACCATCAGGTGGTTTAGTCAAGTTTCACAAACAGTATTTCCTGAAATTGCTTATTTCAAAGAATTATCCAATTTACAGTATAAACTAGAAAAGTACTGTTCAGAAAAATGCACAAATCCAAATTGTAAGATGTGAACATTTACAGTGATCTAACAATACATTTTGTTAAATTAACAGTTATGAAGTCCCTTTACAAAAGCATTGATACCATTAATTTCAATAATGTGTGTGATGCTTTTGACTTGAATTACAAATGTAAGGTGGCTGTAGTACTGTAGATGCAGTTCTGTAGTTCACTTCATATGTCAGCTGACAACCAAAAGAATGTATGATGTTTGCTTACAGTAGTTTTCCAATTTCACCACTGCATGTCTATAGGATTCCAGTCTCACAACTGAGATTCCCAATCACAAAGTGATTATGTGATTCCTCTTCATAAGCACTATAAAGTGGGTTTTGACAAATTTTGATTTTGGATTGTTGTCAAGTTGGAAAATACTGTTTTGAAAAATCTTCAGTCTCATGGTATTACTAATAATATCAATTATTATGTCAATAGTAATTCAGAAATAGAAACATATTATAATGAACCATACACAGTATACTGTATATTTTACAGTACTGTGGTGTTTTCTTCTTTGAAATTGTTCCTTATTTTCTCCAAGCATTCAGACAATTCAGTCAATCAGACTATTTTTGGGTAATAACTCGACCTTGGCTTCAGAACACAACGTGCATATGATTTGATAATATACTTTTCATGTAATTTATTTTAATTTCATGTTGTTTTGTCAGATATAGTTTGGACCTAAGTCTGCATGTACACACCTTCTGAGGTCAGATGTCTCTGTACTGTTCTTCCAGACACATTTATTACAGAGGTTTGAGCATTTAACTATTCTGTTATTAAATAGGGATTTTTCCCTGCCTCTCTGTGCCTCTCTGAATGCGTACATTATCTACCATTTTCTTTTCAGCATCCACGTTTATGTTATACTACAGTAAATGCTCTGTGCCTCTCAATAATTCCTCTGACAGAATCTGAATATTGTATTTTTCTGTCAGTGTTTATTATTACTGTGTTTCTTTCTGTTGTGCATAATGACATCTTACATTTTCTTTATCTTCCTCCCTGGTTTTCACCATCCTGGCACTGTTGTTTCAGGCATTTTCTACTTCATTTCACATGTAAAATATGAGGGATGATTTGCTGAAAAAAGGTATTTCATGCCTTTTAGGCAATAGCCAATACTCTGCTTACAGTATATCTGTGGAGAGAGATCACTCAAAACCACATGTCCACAGCTCCTCACACCTGAAGTGGGTCTTTGGTCATGATAATAACCTAATACTGGTAAAAAAAAGACAAAAAAGCACATTCTGTGAGTGCCAATTAAAATATCAAATGTCAGTGATAAATGTATAAAGTTAATTAAACTACCTGAAGGGACTCTGGTCTTCCCATCAGACCACTCCTTGTGAGCTGACTCTTCCCCCTGCAGCAGTCTGTGGCCTTTTTGGAAAACACTGGATATTTCTGGATAATTAAGAAAAAACAATTAACTATTCAGAATGATTTGTATTACTTCCCTATACATGATCATTTACAAACTCTTTTCACACTAAGATAATGAAAAGAGTAATAAATTTAGCTCCAGATCTCCATATTGTACAATTCATGTTATCTTGTAAAATTTCAAAACCGGCTGGCACCATAGCTGTATGAGATGAGATCTTGCAATTCAATTAGTATTAGATGTACTGTAGATGTACACTGTATAGTGGTGTGTTATCCACTACAACAAGGTTATCAGCTGCAAATGCAGATAATAGTCAAGTTGTAGTATAGGAACAAGTAAAGGTTCATTCCATGGAGAGAAGAAAAGAAACACAACATTTCGGCTGTGGAGCCTTCTTCAGGTGAAATGTTGTGTTTCTTTTCTTCTCTTCTCAGCATGGTGTTAGACCAGCAGCGTAATAAACAGCTGGACCCTGTTTAATTCAGACCTGAGGCTGAGGTCGCGAATCCAGAACAATCCAAAGGAGAGAATAGCGGGGAACGAGTAGACTGAGCTAGCAGCAAGCTGACAAGTCAGGGACTTGTTACAAAGCGTGGAAAAGCGATACAAGAGTGTTTAAATTGTGGAGAGCTGAGGCATGATTAGAAAATGAGGAATTAATGAGGGCTCATGCAGAATTTGGTTGTAACACACAGAATAAACCTTTACTTGTTCCTTTGCAGCCTACGCATGCTTATGCAGCTTCCTACTTGAACTAGTTGTAATATATCTATACTTGCAGAAACTGTTTACTGTAGATATGAACACAATTCACTCAAATTAAGATTTTAATGAAACAAACTGTTTTAAAAAGCCATCTTCACTCTTTGTGAGACGTATTGACTAGCTGTACTATAAGGCACAATTGTAGCACCATTGCAGGTTAAGAACACAATCTTAGAGAATTTAGAAATAGTCATTTGCTGGATCAGGGCAGATAAGCAGCAGACAACAGTTTATATATAATTATATGTGTATTGCAATATGCTGCGCTAACCTGGCATGGTTTGCCAGTTTCACTTGGCAGAGCTATAAGGGGAAACACCCATTATATGCACATTGTGCCTCACAGAAGCCAGTGGCATTGTCACTCACCTATTTCAGAAGCTTATTATCAGATATGTATTTGCTAATGTGACAAGACAAGTTCTTACAGCAAGGATTTATTTTCATTACTCTCTATTTGAGACACAACCAGTGAAATCCGAGAATAGCAAATCAAGTGAAAGAGATCAGTAAAACAATCAAATATTATTCTGCGTGCGCACGCTGGGAACTTTTTTTTCTGTCTCATAAATGTTAATGTGTTAGGTTAATCATAAATATTTTCACACACCCACTTGCATACAGAAATGCCTCCAGAGGTTTTATTTGGCCAATCATTTATCATTTCCTTACTGTAGCTGATCAAACATTTCATTTTCTTGATTGTGGAACATTATGAAGAACTTCATTTTTATGTGTATCTTACTGCGAAAGAGAAACTAAAAATAGAGAGCTAATTTTGCACATTATAAAAACAAACGTATTGGGCATAGGCGGTAGGTAAAATGGATCAAGTTTCTGCAGTAGTAATTTCAGTGGCATCTCAAGACATTTTAGGAAGACTAAGGCTGGCACTGTGGCCATAGGTGGTGCAAATGGGAAAAATATATACCCTAGAAACACATGTGCTCAAATACAGGTGAACAGCAACCAAGGTTATGTCAAAAAATCTCAAGCAGACCTCGTGGAAAGGGAGAGGTGGAAGATGATCTGAGGCATGCTTCCTGGCAAGACTCAGACGTTCAAACTCCAACCACCTTTATTTCTACAGTATGCACCACTCATGGCATCTTGCTTGCATTAGTACTCCTACATGCTGCCCAGCCCCAGAGTCTCCAGATTCCATATTTCCAGGTCTGGGTGAATGACAGCTACAATATAAATTGAGCATCTACTAAGTCCGCAGTGAAGCCGTGCTACTCATTACATTTTCTTTTATGTTATTCAGTTCTGTTGGTCTGGAACTATTTCTTGGCAACAGGAGTGCTTGTAAATAACTGCAAAGACAAATCATCCAGGAACAGTGTCAAAAACCATTATTTTTCCCTTTTTGGATCAAAACCTCAGTCTTTACATCCTGTACTTTCATCCTGTTTTCATCCCAACTCTTCCACACAACATACGGTTAACCACTTAAGATTAAATGCAGGTGGAGCTCTATGATCACAGGTCCAAGCCAATTCATGTCACTAGTCGAGTGTGTTTGAGAGCGACAGTGCACTACTAGCTGAGCATGGTTGGGCATAGAGTGATTGATTAGTAAGCCAGGGCTCTCCCAGCTCTCAATGACACAGCTACTCTAATCAAGTCCAAGTTCATCCAGTAAAATTGTCATACTTATCTGAGTGCAATGAAATGCTTACTTGCATGTTTCCTTACCTGAAAATGACGTAATAGATGATACAAAAGATGTCACATCACTGACATAGAAAGAGACATAACAAATGACATCATAATTCTTGGAGACAGGAACAGGGTAGCAAGTATAATTTTAACCAGCATTTAGATAGCTCTGTGCAAAATTTTCACACAGTTCTGTGCCAGTGATGACCTCAGCTGTCTCCACCATCTTAGGTAATTTGTTTAACGTTCATGAGCAATTTGAGCAATTGCCATACCAAACTGTCATGCATCCAGTGAGAATGCTTTCTATAGTGCATCTGAAGAAATTTGTGAGTGTTTGTGAAGACATACCAAATCTCCTGAGTCTCCTGAGGAAGCAGGGGTGCTGGTGTGCACTCGTGATGACTTTGTCTATGACGGGACCAGGTCAGGTTGTTGGTCATGGCTTCCCAGGCAGGTGTGCAGTGCTGTATGAGAGGGACATAAACATTTGCTCTAAATGGCACTGAACCTCCAGTCCGGAGCTGTGCTGCCTCTGATGTGTAGAAAGAGGAGATGCTCAAAATTGTGTGCGTTAGGGCGGTAACTGTGGGGATTATAGCTGGACGTCAAGTGGGTATGACAATGGAAAAAAATTAAAAAGGAAGTCAAAATGACCATAAAGCAAATCCTCTATCAAAAAATACTGAGAAAGCTAGAAGAAACAAGTTTTTCTATATTTACATACAGTGCTGGGAAAACTACTTTTATATTTACTTGTGTAAATGATTCTTTTTGTGCTTGTGGAAACAATTGTGAAAGGTAATTGATTACAGAGGGCTACGGTGTGTGTATACTTGGTATGTAAAGTAACATTTTGTCGCATTACAGCTCTGTTTTTATGTATTTTTATTTGTTTAAGGGAAACAAAATATCTCTTTATCTTTTTGTGAATCTTTAAGGATAAAGTCAAATTGCTAGAAAAATATGTCTTCTTTTTAGGGGTATAGCCCCTAAATGGATAAAATTATCCATTTTATCCAGTACAGGTTCACAGGGGTAGCCCGAGCTTAACCCTGCAAGCAAAGGGCACAAGGTGGGATATCGTCTATCACCGGGCGCACACAGACAAACAACCACACCAGGGCCAATTTTCTCAAAAGCCAATTAGCCTACCAGCAAGCTTGGACTAGGGGAGGAAACCCACTTGAACACAGGGAGAACATACAAACTCCATGCAGGGACAGTAGCACCCCAGGATGTGAACCCAGAGCCTCAGTACTTTGAGGCAGCTTTGCTAACCACTGTGCCACTATGCTGGCCTTTTGGGGGGCATGTATTCCATTGAGAAAGGTAATAATCGCAAGGCATTTTCTGAGGTTTATGGGGAACAAGTATGTCCTCAGTCATGCCTCTTGAGGGCCTCAACAAAAGAAGATTGCTGCAACAAAACAGGCCAATTAAATACACATCCCAATTTTATTTTTTTTAAATACCACACAAGGAAATAACAGAATGTAATGAGTTTACTGTAAAAGACACAATGTTCTGTTTGACTTTGTTCATCAACCCCGGTGATGAAAGAAAAACAGCTTGCAGCCATTACAAGCTCAGTTTATTTAATAAAATGTGGGTTTATCCATCTCTCATATTTTTTTTCTAGAAAAAATACTTTAAAGAGGAACAAACAATAATTTCTTAAAATTGAACTTTATTTAAAATTAAGAAAAAATAACTGCTGTTTATGGAATAGGTTTCAAATGGAAAGGATGTCGTTATCATTTAACATTTAACATTTTATATTTTACAATACCAAACTTTAGTCAGTTATTTAATATGAATCATAAGAAGTTTAAAATCCAACTTAGTTGTTAACAACTAAATCTTACAAGGACTTTTTGTTCTAATGTTTAATATGCAACAGGCTCTACATTACACCTCTTCAGAGAAATGACAGTACAGTACATTGATAAAGTTGCTTATTGAACAGAACACATCTACAGTACCTATACTAAAGGTGCTAGTGTTCTAGACATCAGTGAAAAGAGGTGCTTATACATCAAATGCTCCCTGTGTTAATGTAATTGCACTTGCATAGCTTCACACTAAGGCATTATTTCTTATTAAATTTCTGTCTTATTTTCTGGGAAAAAGTAGGAATTTAACAATTACAGGAAATGAAAAATAAATTAGCTAGTCACTCTATGGCATGTACTTAATCTGCAAAATTCTTTGATGAAATGCAATTGCTGAGAACGTCAAACATCTATCACATTGCCAGTTTTACTTTTAAGCCCAATTTTGCTCCCTTGTAAGCAGTTCCAAACCCACAGGCAGTTGGAAAAGAGTATTACCAAGCTCTCTTCTGTCTGGTATGAAGCTGTGGAGTTCCACAGCATGACAAAGAGAGGTCAGGTGCCACCACTAATAAGGATTTCAGCTTAGATGACTGAATGTTGGAAAACCTTTTAGCAGCATTTAGGGACATAGAAGGTAGGAAGTCATTAGAAACTACAATGTCTCAGAAAAAAAATAAAGCTTAAAGTTGAAGTGAAAAGGGCAGTGAGCCAAGAGGAGACTTATTCTAAACAAAAAAACGCTCTACCTATTGCCTTTTTGGTCATTGCGTACTCAAGATCGTATTCGTTTTCATTACATTACAAGAGGGACTTTTTTTGTTGTTGGGTAAGATAAGAGTCACTTAAAATACTATTTCTCTTCCAATCTAAAATTACACAACAGATTCTTGGCAGTGGACAGGGCCTGTTTAATTCAGGAGAGGAGGGAAGTATATGAGGCCCACAAGAAGACATGCCAGTACTATAACGTAATCAAAACAATGAACTGAAGTGTGGCAATGAAATCTTGCTGCTGTGTCATTCTTCTTTCTTCTCTGGGCTTATCCTTTTATTCATTTCACTGAGTGCACACAACAAAGGTTCCACTAAAGGAAACAAAAAACTAAAGGATTGAAAGTTTCTAACATGAAGGAGAAAATCTTTCCGTCCGTCTAATTGACCAAGTCTCATGCTTTGGGTTCACTTGAGCTCATAAATTGAGAAAAAAACATGCACATGCTGCTGTAAAGATGAACAGCACCGTTAAAAAATAATTTGAGGTTAATGGTAACGACTTAAATATAGTGTCATAAAAATAATTTTATACCGTAAATCTTACACTGTAATAATAATCCAGTTTTGGTTATAGCTACAGTATATTCTTTCTGTTGCGGATACGGCTTCTAATTAATTCTGAAGTGGCACAGTGAAACGCCAGCATGCAGCTGCTTGTAATTCCATAGCAAGTAAAATGTCTGATATTTATGAAATGAAGATCTCACTTTTTAGTTTTTCCATCACACAAGCTAAAATGCATATGAATGAACTATTAGTAAAGTTATTGAATAAAAAAGGTCTTTCATTTATCAATGAAATGCATTTCAAAGATGATAGCATCAAGATGTATCACAGCATCTGAAGAGCAGTTTACACCTATTTCTCTTAATTTCACATTGATTGGAGCTCTGCTTAGTTTAGCTCCAGCTGTTATTCATTGAAAAACTAGACACAAATTCCTTTATCGGGGAACTGCTGTGGCTTCAAAGGATTTCACATACTCTAGCCTCGCTGCAGCCTTTGCATGAAGTTTGGATGCAGATATTTTATGGAAGAGGTTTTGTTTTCTGAATGATTTCTCCATCACAACAGGATCACGTTACCCTTGCAGTAGTCTGTCACGTCCATACTGTTAGCTATCACCAGATGGTTTGCGTTTTTCTCTCCAATTGTTTCTTGTTGTTGGTATGCTTCTTAAGAAATCATTTTCATTTCATAATTCAGATCTCACTAATCTTGTGTGTTTCTCAAAGCTGAAGGTTATTTTTAGAAGTGTGTTTGTGGGGGTGTGACGATGCATATAGATCGTCTGGGTTATTTCGACCAAATCCGATTAAGCTTTCACAGTTTTTGCTGTCGATTCAAATGAATAGTATGAATAGCAATTGTTTTCTGCAGGTCACCTAAGGCAAGAGCACTCAAAATTCAAAGCTTTCATTCCCTGTAGAGAAGGCCTTTATTGTAAGGAACTGAGAAATTTGCAGTTTGGCTTATTCAGTGTAAGCCAGGATAGTTAGTCTCAGACTGTTTGGGTTTTCACTGAGATATGTATTCAATTGAAAACAGTAAAGAGAAAATGGTGTTATCATTTTAATTATAGCAGCAGAGCATAAATGAAGCTGTTAATTGTATACAAAGGAATGCAAATCAGTTATCTTTTTATTCAGTGTTCTCTGCAAAATACCTAAGCTTTTGCTTTTATCTGTTAGCTCTATTATCCTACATCTTATCTATATCCTACATCTACATCCTATCTTTTTTCCAAAGAAATCAGTTTACTGTTAAGTTAACAAACACAAAAAAATGAGAGAGAAGAATTATTTGTTTCTCTATAGAATCATTCAGGTTCAGGAACAGCTCTTGGGTTCTGAGAAGCCTTGAGATCTTATTACTTTGAACATCGTATATGATCTGGGAAACTATTCTGAAGAGGTCAGTTAATTATGGCTTCCCAAGATAGAAATTCTTTGCCTGGAACTTTGCTCTGCATCATACAATGTACTGAAAGACGAAAATGATTATATTCATCAAGTCACGTTGCCTGCATGTGGTTCTTTTTGGGCAAGCCTCATTGGAAAAAAACTAATAGTCAACTGCATTCATCACAGCCGTAATGAAACGTTAAATTACAAGAAATGGTACGATTCAGATTAAAAAGAGTTCATCAAATAACCTGATTTTGTTTCTTCAGCCCTGACCCTTCTTCTGTGTGAAATAAAGACTTTACTTTAGTGCACTTTTTTTAATCAGGGCATCCCAACTTCACAAATGCAGATAAAGCAGATCCTTACTGTTCTCCGGGTTTTCTTCTTAAATATTTTCTATTTGTAGACTATGTGTCTGATATAGGATAGATTTGCTATCATTCTACTCCCTCCTTTCACAACCTTTGCTCTTCTAATTCTCCTACCTGCCCCCAAGCCCATCTACACTACACATGAGTGACAGGGCCTTCTCTAAAGTCACCTTCCCTAAATTCCTTCAAATCTAGACTCAAAACCTTACTTAACTGGTTCTGTTATTTACCCCTCTGCTCCTACTGTATTCAGTACCCCCGTCTACTGTCTCCTCTTATTGTATATTATCATTGTGCATACAGTATCTTGTGTATTTTTTTATTCCTGTCATTCTGTAAATGGCTTTGAGAAGCCACCTTCAAAGGCAATATATAAAATAGTTTATGATGATGATAGATGGAGCTCCAGATGTTTAGAAATGGTTTTATAACCCTCTCCAGACTGATAAGCATCAACTACTCTTCTTCTGAAGTCCTTCTGAAGTTTCCACTTAACAGCATGGTGAAGACCATAATAAAGAAACTCACAAAGTTGTATAGGAATTATATAGGATAGGATTTAAGGCATTTTATTTGTATTATTTTCCAGAAGAAGGTATTTCCTTAGGTCTTTCCACAATCGGATTCCCACATTGAATCACAATTGATGTTTAAACAATTTAACAATTTTAATTTTTAATGCAACCCTGACCATACAAATGGAACACCTGTTGGCAAAAAAAGGTAAATGGGAATAAAAAAGGCAAAGTAAAATCCAGAACTATGTTAATTGTATAAATATTCATGTCCCTGGGCCAACGTTTCTCAGAAGCATCTTCAGCAGCGATTACCGCAGAAGTGTTTTTGGATAAGTCTTTACCAACTTTACACACCAAGATCACAATCACTCATGTTCTGTCAAGCTGAGTATATGAAATACACTGACATGTATATAGTGTGTTGTTGATTTTTGTACTCTGCATCTAAACCCTTCAGCTGTGGTATTCACACATGGTTTAATTGAGTTATTGTTACTGTAATGCAAAAAAAAAGATAGGAAGTATGGAAAGTATGGAAAGATAAGGACATAAAGACATAAATCCTAAAACTTGATCCACCATATAATAATTGGACCTAGTGCAAGAAGAAGCCATGTGTTAAGGAGGTGGTAACCACTAACTTACGAGTAATACTTCCTGAATCAAAAGCAGCTGAAGACAGAGTTTAAAATGCATGATAAAAAATCATAGCCATAAACTGAGACCCACTTCTCAAAACAACAGCTCTTCAGTGTTTTAGGAGATCTCATGATTGTTTGAAGTAGTGGATGAAGTGGTGATGACATCACCACATGATCCTAGAACAGGGAAAAGGAGAATAGATCTACTTTTATAGGAACTGCAACTTAAGTAAGTATTTAAATGATCAAGGAGGTTTGAATGGGAAGCTGTTTCAGCACACATTGGTTGCAAAGGAACAAGTAACGGTTAATTCAACACTGTACAGCAGGAGAGGAAACATTTCTGCTGTTGCATCTGCTTCAGGAATTTGAATAAAATACCTTCAGGTATTTGGTAGTTGAATAAATTATTAATGTAATTAAAAAAGACAAATAAAATAAGTAGTTTTGCATTGCACAGTTCTCCAAAATGCAGATGATCCACAGGATTGTCTGAATCAGATGAGGCCTGCTTTTTGGGAAAGTGTCAGGAATTTCTGAGGTCCAGCAGCCACCCCAGTGACACACCACACTAGCCATGAGCAACCATTACAGGTCCTCACAATACTCACTTTTGCAAAAAAATGAGATTATTGCATAGAAGTTTCACAATTAGCTCACTATGGACTTTCTGAGTCCAATGCAAATGCTGCAGTTCCAGGGACTGCAAAATCTATCATGCAAAACATTTCTGTCCTGATGCATGGAGCCCTGTAGACAATTAAGTCTCCATGGTCTATTTTAATAATTTATTGCTTTACTAAAAATACCTTAATTAAAATCCAGAGTGTTCTGCACAACGTTTTTGCAATTTGCAATTTAACTGTGAGACACTGCTGCAAACACTTTAAAAAATAATACATGGCATCAAGATGACCACACATTTAAATTAGTACATACTGTATGATGGTTCTCTTAGAGCAGTTGTGGTTTGGCCAATTAAACCCACTAACTGGACCATAAAATCAGTCATTCTGATCAGCTGTTGGCTTCTTTTATTAGCTAATAGCCTTCAGCCACAAAGCTACCTTCTGAGCATTCAAGGAAGAGAGCAATGGGTACTAAGTTAAATCCTATGAAATAAAAGTGCAATGCAAAGTAGGAGAACATCACATAATATTATGAATACCAAATATTCACCACATTAGATCAATCTTGTGTAGTTTACTCTTTACCCGCAACGTATTAATTTCGGGTCATAATGAACAGAAAAACATTCACCTGGCATTATACTCTAAATATAAAGGATAGTGTTGTTTTGAAAAAAATAACTGTAAGAACAAGAATGTTAGATGCTTTTTGTGTTCCTCATCAAAAATTAACTTCAAACACTCTAGGAAACAAACAGTGGGGTCACCGTCCAACATCTATCGTATTTTGTAGTATTTGTAGTATTGCGGAATTTTCTTCATCTTTATCATTGAACACATTAAAAATAAAAACCTGTGGATTTAGGCTAAACCAGTAATAGCTCACACATACTCATGAAAGCATTTTAGTTTGTGATTTGCTTTGAATTATTGGCTTCAGATGTAGTGATTACTGACCATATTCCATCTGAGGAAGTTCATAGTTTTAGATTTGGGTCATGTTTCTAGGACACTCTTATTTTTTTTTACTTTCTCCTTATTTTATCAGAATTGTCCCAAACCTTTTTATTCCTCTCATAATTAAGTTATCTTCCTTACAAGACAAGACTATCATCTTTTGTGTTTCCACAATCCCAGTGCAATTCAATACACTTTAACCATGAAATATATTGTTTAAAGGATCTGATTACTGATACCACCCGATCCTTATATTATCATTATATTTAATATTGATAATTCCTTAATGCTGAGTGTTTTTCATCCCCAAAAAATCCAAAAGGGCTTCATGCAGGAAAGGGGCTCCACTGTATTTACTTCTAAAATGTTATATGCACCTTGTGACATGCTGCAGCCAGTCTGTACCAACAACACACACATCATAGCTGATCAGTTTGGGAAGTGAAAAATGTCTTTAACAGTGTAGGCAAGATTGTCCAAAATAGAATTTAGCCAGAACGCTGGGGTATACACCCTTATTCTTGCACACAGCAAATAATGAAATCTTTAATGACCACAAACAATCAGAATCTGTAAGATTTTTTTGTTGTTGTTGGCATCTGTCTAATGTAATATATTTCCTGAGAATAAGAAATAAGAATTGATCCCGCAACTCTGTGATTTTCATTAATGCACCTACTCCTCTGTTTTGCATATTTAGATTTTCCGTAAAGCAAAAACCCGAAAGAGAGTGATGTGTTTTTGAAGATGTGGGTGTGTTTGTACTTGAGAACAGGATGAACCAAAATAAGGGACATTCGTTAAATTTAAGACCAAGAATGAACACTGCCCTTGTTAAAGAAAAGGGCCATGGTGTTCCCAGGGCTATTTAAAACAGTTTATTTTTCTCAATCACAGTAATTAAGAGCTCCCCTTGTTGTTTTTATGACAGAGCAATCTTAGCCGTCTGGTCATTTTGCAGAAATTGAAGACGACTGTTGTGTTGAAATGTTACTGGACTTGGTTCCTACAGTTTTATTCTGGGTCTTTGTATCCTTTTCAGACCACAACATGTGTGTCTTGCCCTGGAGTACCCTCTTTTGGCATTCTAGGCAGGAACACAGGCTGGAGGTATTCAAACATCAGATGAGACTTCTCTAAAGCTGCTGCAGCAGAGTCCCTCACATTGCAATTCACAAGAGCAAATAACAGAGAGCTGAGCTGTGTGGATCCACACATACTCCAGATATCTAGCACAGTAGAAGCGATCTGAGTATATTCTTCTCAGCAGCTCCTCCTTACACAGTGTATTTTATCACAACATAATAATTTTATTCTTGATCTGTCCCTAATTCTTGCACCTATTACAAACATTAAATCTATCTGGCATGAAACTAAATTCATACTGTACTTGAACCAACCAAATTCAATTTGAGCACTCCATATAACTCAGCACTTTTAATATTTTAATATCATGCTGTTATGAAACACTCCATTAAAATAAAGAACAGTAGGACACGTATTATAGCTTTCCGGTAAAATTATTCTGCATTTAAATGAGTTGTCTAACTTTGGAACACTTTACCACTCAAAAAGTGGGGAAAAGTGTGAAAAAGGCACACACTTTCTTTCCCGTTCGTTTCTGAAAGGATGACTTTCCTTTCACCAATAAAAAATGAATTATTGGTCTCCAATACTTCACAAGAGCTTTCTTTATAAATATTTCCGGCAAGATACTTCCATGGGTAGCAGAACAAAGTCAACATCCGCTTTAGGTGCTTTTCATTCCTTCTCAAAGTCACCTCCCTTTTTATTAAGTCTGTGTTTGTTTTTACAGACCTTCTTGCTTTATTGATGTTGTCACACTTGGATTCTCAGGATTGTCACCCAGCCAACATGAACAGTAATTTAAAAACATTTAAAATACATCAATATATTCTGAATGGTGATTTGTTTTTCAGAAAATACAGCAACATTTGGTTTGAATTATGCTCAGAGTCTTGACAGAGTAGTTAAAGACTAACAAGACATTAACATTTCCAAAATTCTGAAGAACATAAGAAGTTGATGACACTTGAAGAGAGATTTGTATAATGTCTTTGTAAAATGTTTGAGTAGGGAATGTGGTCAGAATCCAGATTCAAGGCATCATGTCTGCGTGGAGGCCCATTGACTCAGGGGATTTTAATACACCTGAGAAACCAGAGGAGTGGCATCACCATATTAAATTCATTAAACATGACAATCACTATTTCTTGATATGCCTGCCTTCTGCATTATCACATTAGCACAGGATAAGGCTAGAAGATTTAATGCATTAAATACTTATATTAAAACACCAGTATAGTCTTGATATCAGTCCATTCCCATGTCTTTACTGTATGTGTACTTTGTTATATGGTAAGATGAGAATGTGGTCTACTTCTTTTCTGCTTTATGAAGCGTATTGTATTAAATTAAGCTGTTAGTCTGATATTGACATAGTGGGATAGAAGAAAGTAGATCAAAATGGCTGTTACTCAGTTAGGTTTTAATGTAATATTTACATCAAGAAATACAACAGCAAACAAAAATAACCAGTGAGGAGATCACTGTATTAATTTCAAGACAATAATTGGTTGTTCAGAGTACTACGTTTGACCTAAATTCCATTTAACACATTCTATTTGAAAGATCCTGCAATATAAATAATAGCAGAAAAGTCTTACTAAGCCATGCAATAAAATTAATGAAAGACCTGGACAGACGGATTAATAAATAGACAGACCCATCACACATGAAATTAATACATTAAAAGAAAAATAAACATTGTTCATCAGAAATACACAACTCTTGGGTCAATGAAACATAATATCAGACTGCGTCATGAAATTGAAGCATCCACACATTCAACCAAGCAAAACAACTCGATTACTTTATCCTCATAGCATACAGTATAATCTTTTTCAAATTGTTAATGCTTTTAAGTTAATTAAATATATATTCAATTTAAATAAAATCATTTAAACACAAAGCCAAATAAGCACCAATTATACTGTATATGTACAGAACTCTTACAAGCACAAACAGTGAGTGAACATGTTTAAGTAGCTTTGGGAATGTTCTTGTTAAATTCCTTGGAAGTTTGCTTCACCTACATGTACAGTATGTGTGCTGCAAACAGGGTACATGAGTTAAAATACATTTTCTTTGTCAATTAATATGTTTTCAATCCCAGGTTCTATTGAACACAGTCAACCTCAACATTGTTCTTGAGAGTGTGGATGTAAATAAGAAAGTCTGTGTTTAAGTATGCATTAATATATTAGTGTACATTTGTTAATGTAATTTTGACACTGTGTGTACATTTTTCCCCTTTTAGTATTTACAGTAACTACATAGGATCCTTTTAACAATTCATTGCTTGAAGGTTTCCTTAAGATTTGAAGCAATTGTTCCCAGCTATTTCCTTTCACTGCTCCTAAGGGGTCATTCTGTGGTATCCCTCCATAAAGCCACAACAACAACAACATATTTTTGCAAGGTTAGTTGTTACTACCATGGCCCTTGGATATAATTAGAAGGGTCTGCTAGCATGTCTTTCAGGAAACAACGTTTTTACTACTTGTTCAGTTGTGTCCAGGGAGTAATAATTCTGGGCCATATACTTTGCTCTTTTTTATGAAAGCTTTCAGTAATCAGAGCAGCATGGTATTCACACATTACACAGCTAACTAACAGGGGTGAGAAGACCTTCAAAGGCTTCACTTTCATTGAAACCAAATTCTCAGATGTCTTTTTTTCATCTGCCAAGATGATTAAGTTGAGCAGTTCAATATCGACTATGTCTAAGGTGATGCTTGCTTAGGTTTCATTACTATCTGCAATTGGAGGAACAGGAGATCACTGAAAGCTGTGAAACAAAAACTAATTACCCCTTCCACGGCAGACTCCCTTTTTATGGCAATCCGGATCCCAGCAGCAAATTTTATGGAATGAGAATGCAAGCACAGGACAAGTCTGGAAGGGGCATGTGTGTGGGAGACTGTGGGTATAGGAAACAGGCTTCAACACTAAATAATACAGAAACCCTTTTGGCTGCCTAATGTGGTTTTGGATTCAGCCACAGTACAGGGGTGAATAATTCTTACAAATGGTGCCAGACAATATTTACTGAGTGCATTGTGGATAGGATCTTGTTAAACAACTCATCCATAGTATGTCAGCTCCTGCAGCATAGCTCCCCCTGTCATCATACTGTACCGTGCTACTGTCCAGCAGCAATCCAATATACAGCACATGTGACACCCTGTATCCCAGCACCAGGATGAATTGGGTTATATACTGTAACTGCAAGATATGCACCATGTTAAACCACGGTTTGCTTGCCAAGATCTGATAAGATCATGCTCCCAGGCTATACTGCTTTAGCTTTTCCCTGAAAGGAAACAACAATCATGTCTGTTTAACAGATCGCTAGAACATATTACATGGAATTGTAAAACGTTTACTTACACGTACGTCACACTGCTGACATAATTGCCTTTTCCAGTCAGAAATACAGATATAGCTTTACTGGGAAGCACATACAGTATGAGACCAGATGAATAACATTCCAGAAAAAGGGTGACTTGGCAAGAAGAACCCTAATGTATTTCTGGGAAGATACAGAGCCACTGTAAAAAGTATTAGAATCTATTTCCATATTACATTATGGAACAATAACTGTCTGTACTGTATTAGAAATAAAAAATAGAATTTATTTTCTGGATTGGCACAGTGGTTTACATTGCTGCTTCTTAGCGCTGGGTTCAAATCCAGAAGCAGGATGCAGTCTGTATGGAGTCAGTAAATTAACCCCATGTTTGCGCAGGTTTCCTCTCACTGTGCAAAAATATACTGGTAAGCTAATTGGCTTCTGTGAAAATTACCCTTTGTTGTGAGTGTGTGTCTGCCTTGTGATGGACTGGCATCCCGTCGAGTATGTACCCTGCCTTGTGCCTTATTTCTTGCCGGGATGGGCTCGGGTTCCCCTGCAATTCGGAATTAGAAGAAGCAGTTGGAAAATGGACGGAAATAATGCTCTCTGAAAAGACTAAATGTCAATATGAACATTTTATCCAATACCAGCAAAAAACAATTGACTACAACAATAATGTAGAAGTACCAAGCTCCAGGGAATTGCACTAAAATAAGGTTTAAAATATCTTCACTGCTTTTGATGGCTAGGGGTATAATACTATTTCTAATACCAAGGATTAGTTAAGAAAACATGTAGAATGAACATGAAGCAATAGTTTTATAGAGTATATTTCAAATTTTTGGTAACATTTAACATTAGTTTCCTTCCACCCATTATTAGGAAATTAATTATCCTAGGGACCTAGTGTCCTGGTTGTCCAGCAAACATGGAAGACTGAATCCATGTTAGGTAATGTCAATACTAGAATAATTACTGTAGTTATACAGTACCTTCTACATTAATTGTATATATTTAATATGTATACAGTATGTATATGTTGGGATCTATTCACATGACATGTAAATTAGCCATGGCATAAACTGCCGATTCCATTATTATCCAAGCATCATACAGTATATGCTGTAGCAAGAGTATGAAAAATATTAAGAGGGGTATTCAAGTATTTACAGACTCTGGCTGAACTTACAGTAGGTATTATATGAGATCCATGGTTTCACATTTTTACTGTAACATGTTCTACTTTGTTGTATTGTGTATTTTGGAGAAAGAGTTTTGAGAAGCCTCTACCCCCTATTACCTTGTCTGTTAAAGTTGGTAGTTTCCTCTGCTCTGTTTCAAAAAGGGAAAATCTTTTTCTAGGTAGGTAAGGGAACACTAAATTAGCTGGACTCTTGTATGATGAGGCTCAGCTGTGGGCGATTAGCTTGCCTCTCAAGGGTATAAAAGGATGTGGCAAGCAAATCACCTTTTACTAGGAAGACCTGCATCACTGGAGTGTTTTGACTGTGGGGTTGTGATTTGCTGCTAAAGAAAAACTAGAGAGCAAAGATTTTATAGTTGGAGCCTCCAAAAGTAGCGATGTGACACCCCCGCACTATCACAGGATACATGGGCAGAACTGTATAACAAGCTAATGACAAATTGACGTTTTTACTTTAATAAATGGTCCTTGTTGTTAAGCGCCTGCCCATAGTTGCAGCTGACATCTTCCATCACAGAGATATACATTCTTGTATGCAATGTGAGACTTCATTGTATTATGTGTAAAATGTACTTTTTGGGGAATTGGTAGACGGCTTTTGCAACTTGCAGAGATTTGGAAAGGGGTCGGAAACAAACGTCCCATGATACATTATGCACACTTTCATGATCCTTCTGCATTCCAGTGATTTCTTTGAGTAGTTTACGAGAAAATATAAGTTGATGGAGATAAGAAAACATAAACTGACGTTCAAAAACTTCATAGTACTGCTTCACATGATCCTGAGCTGGAGAATATTTTCCTTTTTTGGGGGTTTGTTAATCATCTTCGATCTGTTTGAGTGTTTAACTATGAGTGATTTCTTCACTCAGCCTGGTGAAGACTAACTCACTCATTCTGCACCAAACAATTGACAGACACT
This sequence comes from Lepisosteus oculatus, assembly GCF_040954835.1. NCBI lineage: Eukaryota > Metazoa > Chordata > Actinopteri > Semionotiformes > Lepisosteidae > Lepisosteus > Lepisosteus oculatus. Next base: position 11,474,673 of record NC_090703.1, on the reverse strand, counting down.
CAAGTCGATGATCTGCTGATTAGATTTGTGAAGATTATTTTTTTGCATTGCAGTGATCACTCCAAGGAAATTAACATTCACTACCTCCTCTACACTATACGTGACGCTACAAAGATTAACTAATACTTGTGCCATTCTCAAGAAGGCTTGCATGGAAATCTCACTATCTATTTCCAAGGTCAGATCTCTATCATACAGGCCTAGATGCAATGCTATTAACTGAGAGAAAGTGCTTCTCACTCTCAGTTTGTGATTTCTATGAGCAAAAGTGTTGTTTTCCCTGTCTTTGGAAAGTCTAGTCAACCTGCTATTGCGTCTCCAAGTTCTGTCAAGATACTCAATATTGTGTATCACTAAATGCTGATTATACAGTATATTGTTACAGTACATGCAGATATTTTCTCCAATCCCTTGCCTTGTCTTTTAGCTGTTGTTGATGATTTCACTATTTTGCCTAAATGAATGGGCCCTCATCAGTATTACAGCCTTTAAAATTCTGTTGTAGAAAACCAATTTGCCTCCAAATTGTAAACCTGGTCAAAGTCTTCTGGAGATTTACTCTCCGTAATATGAAAATGAACACTAACATTTACCTGTATAAGCACTTGAATATGGATTTGAACAGATAGACATATTTGTCTGGTTCTTTATAGGCTCATTTATTGTATTTTATATTCCATAACATATACATATACAAAGTTCCATGAAGTTTCTCTGATTGAACCACCAGAAAAAATGATTCTGATTTAAAGTTGGGAGTTTTTATTTCCATGGGAAGACTTTTTAAAAAAAATTTAATGTACTGTTTTTATATATTGTAGGGCTAGGAGTTTTAAGGTATTAGGATAGAAAAGAAAGTGTCAGCATATTTAAATCTCTTGTGTATTGTGAATGATCTGTGGTGGACTTACCTCTGCTGAACTTTACATTTACATTTTGCCTCCTTTGTTTTGTGAGCGCAGTCTGTTTGGTTTAATCATGATATTCCTGCACCTTACTGTTCAATAATTTTATAAACATCGTTCCACAGAAAAAGACATTTTTTAGATATGAAAGCCACTAGCACCTACATGTGCAAGATGTGCCAAATGCCCTCTTCTCATTTAAAACCATAAGAAGAGCGTAGTAAAATGTGTACATTATTGAGAACAAGCACAAGGTAAGCACATACTCTTTGAAGAGGCAAGGCTACAGTATGTAAAGTACACAAAAGACCATTCTTTGTTTTGACAGCATGTTGAAGTTGTAAGCCACAAACAAAGACCTCAAACAAACTCTGGCATCATTAAACAAATCCCAGGCCCTGCCAGATATAATACTGTATGTATCCTATTATTATGTAAGAAATGTCAAAAAAATAGAATTGTTTAATCAAGCAATATTTCAGTCCTGGAACATAGTGTCCTTATGGTTTAAAACACTGGACAGAGACCAGTCACCAACAAGGTTTCTGTTACCCAAATAATGCAGCAATGCCAGGACAAAATTATCTGAAGGCAGTTAAACAATGCACTGCACATGTCATACATTAATAAAAAATGCACTTTGCCAAGGTCTGAATTCTTTTGGTATTAATCGTGCCAGACAGACCATTTATGAATGTAGAAATTGAGAAATTTCAAATTCCCCTCAAGAAAAGAAAAAAGAAGATTCTGTAAAAAAGAAGAAACCCACTTCTCCTAATATTCAAAACTGAAGCTTTAATTGCTAAATTCCTTATGTAAGTTTCCTGATGGTGCGTGCAGATTTTTGCTTTAATGGATATGCCAGACTGTTAAAAAAATCAATGCAGCTGTAGCAAACTAAACTAGAAATTCTGTTACGGATTCTCTCTTCCAAAATTCCATTTCTCAGAAAGAATCTACAAAATTGATTTCTTCCATCTAACCAAAATCAAGGAGAAAACAGGAGAATAAACAGATTCTTTTTCCTTCTGGTATAGTTTTAAAGAAGGGAAGAATACCATAGTGGGCAAGTGTTTGGACTCTGTGGGTTCAAGGCATACCTGCTGCTATACAGTATTGTGAATAGGGCATTTTATCCCATTTGCTCCAGCCCACCCAGCTATATTGGCATAAACATCCCTGTGAGGAGGTGGAGACACATGTTATCTGTTTGCTTAGCATCACAGACACCAGGATAAGCCACTGTTTCTTGGGTAAGGAAATTACCTAACAGTTTCATTGAGATGTCTGTTTTTTTTATCATTATCTACATTATTTTATCTACATAAAAAAATGCCGAGGTTGTCTTTGTCTATCGACACCCTAGAAGCCATCAGTGATTACCATATTCTGAAACTTTTTTTGTAGACACTTTTCTAATTAATCCTCTTTGCTGCCGATTTGAATTATGCTGTGGGCATGATATTTTAATTACGTTTTATATTCTTTAACACCTGTTACTATGAAAGGGAAGCATCTACAAACCCATCAGCTGAACTGCACAGAAATTACAGACATCTGCTTGCCTTTTACTTTGGCAGTTGAGCTTTAGTAAGGATACAGCAGCTCATTTGATTTCCCAGCATCATAATACAATCACATTTATTTGATACAAGCTTGCTCATTTCCAAAATGCAGATGTTACAAAACAAGTAATTAATGCAAAGCTATAGAAAGATTAAAGGGACTTTTTCTGTATTTTCTAAAAGTTCACATTACATCACCAAAGTAAAAGGTGTTCCACAGTATATATCTTCAATTTACAGAAATCTATTGTAATCTGCAAATCATGCCCCTATTACCCTGCCGAAAACATTCTTATTTTGTATGATTAGAAATGAATGGGTCCTGAGAGGTTTGGAACAAATTCTTACAGAGTTCTTAACATCCTGGCCAAGGTTCCATGAGACAAACATTTCTGAAAATCCAGGAAAAACTGAAATTGTAATACTACTTGCTGACAGGCCTGTTATTTCATGTTTTATTTTTGGCTGCGGTTCCTTTTTGCATTTCTCAGTCTCAGTAAAAAATTAGGCAGAGTAGTAAGGTGTTCACATTAATTCACACAGGGAATTCTTTACAAAGTTTTTACTTCACTACATTTAGGCTTTTCCTAGCAGGTTCTTAGCAGAAGATTGTAATGGACATTTATATCTAAGCATGAAAGGTGCAAATTATCGAATTTAGCTGAAAAAACTCAGTTAAGGTGCACTGAGTTAAAACAGATGAAAATGCAATTTTCTCACCATACACTATATATCTGACTTAATGTAATTTGTACTCCACCTACATTAGTCATTTGCAAGAAAACCAGGGTGTACAACGATCAATGCTGAAAATATAACATTTTACATCCTTCTGAGTGCGTTGTTTTTCATTAGTCACCTGACATGCACTTGAAATCAGTTGTTGAAACCATTCTGGTGATAATGGAACAATGTTTTTCCTTCAGCTTCAGTACAGTGTCTTCTGTGTCACTAAGCTCTCTACTGAACTGCAGAGCTGTTTGGGGTCACTGACCACAGTCCACTGAATTCTTAGATACAACTGCCAAGTTTTTTATTGGTAACCACAGCAGAGATAGCAAATTGAGTAGAAAAAGCTATCCATAGCTTTACATCACTTGACAAATACATAGGAAGCACTAGGACCATTTTTTAATCAGAAGTTAAGCAAGTTTACAGTAAAAAAGCAGTTCAGAATTCTGAATGTGGGGTGAGATGTGCAATCCTCAAGTGTAATATTGTTGCAATGTTTGGAACAGCAGTATAATATTTTACCTTTATAAAATATGCAACAGTAATCACTGTTGTGAATCACTTGTGAATTGCCCAAGCAGGGGGAGCAGAAAATCTGAAAAGAACATCACTAACTCCTGTGTGGCACACTGATTACAAATTTCTGGGAAATTGAACATAATAACATAAAAAATAAAGAAATGCAGAAGGGCCTCTGTTAACGTCTTTCTGTTTAACGTTCTTGTTTTCCAAGAATAAAAGCATGTTATTCAGCATATTATTTCATCCTCCTTATATTCTTAAACTCTGTGTTTTTTTGTTTCTGCCAGGGGCAAGACGGGTCCCTTGTAATGTACGTGTAGTAATGTAAATAAGGTTAGTCATTGGTAGGGGTAGAGTTCAGCTTGTGGGAAGAAACTGTCTCCGAATCTGGAGGTTCGTGCCTTTATGCTCCTATAACGCTTACCAGAGAGAAGGGAAGGAAAGTGAGAAACCAGGATGATTGTTGTTCTTAGCAATACTTCCAGCCTTCCTGAGACAGCGAGTTGTAAAAATGTCCACAATAGAGGGGAGCTGTACAGTAATGGATTGGGCTGACCTGATTACCCCCTGTAATGCCTTTTGGTCAGACACAAGCTGCTGCCAAACCACAATGTAATGCCACACATGAGCACATTCTCAATAGTGCACCTGTAAAAGGTACTAAGGACAGTTGAAGATAGACCAATTTTTTAAACTGTCTGAGGAAGTAAAGGCACTGTTGTAAAAATGCCTTAGCATCCTCTCTTTGGAAATAATATAATTCAGTGGTTCCTTTAGTTAAATAATTGCTTCAGTTCATGTTTTGGGTCAAGTCACTAGCCAGCGGTGACTAGTGCTCCCCAACTGGCCATGTACAACTGACTCATGGTCACAGGAGGTAGTTGTGTGGATTAACCTTCTTCTTCCCAAGTGTCTGCTTGTGATGTCAGAAAATGAATAACTCAAAGGATGGGCTACATCATTTTTCCCCATCCCGCGTCCCTCAAGAGACCCTCCCCAGTGAAGCTGGGACAGTAATGTTGTTTTGTAATGTATCTGTTCATTACCGTCATCAAAAAGTATACTGAAAATATTTAAAAAGAATAATCATGCAATTAGATAATAAAGGGAAAGTATTAGAATAACTGACGATGTAGGGGACTATAAAGTGGGTGTTTACATTGAGTAGTTAGTGGCATCTGCATGGATAGGCTGCAAAGGAACAAGTAAAGGTTTATTCCCTGCTGAAAAGAGAAGAACAGAAACTCAGTGTTTTGGCTGTGGAGGCTGTTGATCCAGGAGTCAAGTTCTTGGTTTAATGTCCAAGAATAAGCTGTCCCCAGTCACCATATTGGGGCATGGGTTTGGAAATCGTGGTCTACTCGGACAAGTGCCACCTACTCATCCAGCAATTTGTTTTCCCTTTGTGCTCTGTTGTCGCAGTGCAGACCAGGCCCAGCCTTGGTTAACTTCCTTTATTTGACAAGATCATGACAGAAGGTGGTGACGCTGTCAAATAATAAGAGTCGCTAAATGGATTTTGGTTTTGATTTTGAAATGATTTTTTGAGCACTTGTCCTCTTCCTATGAAGTAACTGTACAGTAACCATCACCCTAATCTGTACAAGGTGCTACTATGCAGATGTTTACTTTTTTGAGGTACATTCTATTATTTTTTGTATTTTGTTGTGGAAATTATCTTGACTCATTTCTTTTGTTTGTGTGGGCAAATGATGACAATGAATGAATCCAGTACACTCATTCCTCATTTTATGAATAATCCTCTTGGTAGTATAAGTATTGAATACATGGAGGAATGCAGTGTGCATGAGAAACTGGATCCAAAGCAGCATCTTTTGGTATAAAAGCTCTCCCAATCAATTCACGTGATTTGTTGTGCCCGTGCAATCTCCTTTCTTGCTCCAGCATGTGATATTAAAATAACTGCACTACCATGATCAGCAGGGGCCCAGAACTGTAAAAGTTTCTTTAGGTTGTGTAACAAAAGCAAAGAAAGCCAGGAAAACAATAGTGCTGTCGACCAAATTGGAAGTGATTCAAAGAACTAAAGACAGCCAGTGACCTCACATCACTTATCGATGACAGCTTGTTGTTGGAACTTCAGATTCTTCATTCTTTATTAAAACATTGATCTTAACATTCAATTAAATAAAATTCTATTTATTTCTTATCATTTATTCTTTATGCTTTATTCCTTACAGTAGCTAATGTACTGTGCAATGTAAAAACTTTATTTGAAAATCCAAGTACTCTCCACTATGTTAACTTGGGTTACATAGGTGATAAACATCATAAGTACTTTCCCTTATTTCTTCTTTAACATACTATACTATTCTAAAATAAGTAGAATATTAAAAATATTTGTATCATGCTTTGTGTCATAATCCTGCTGAAAGCTGAATTTTTGTCTAAAGTTTTAGGTCTGAAGCAGGTTTTCTTTTAAGATGTGCCATTACTTTACTTCATCTATTCCCAGTAGTTTTAATATGCTTCCCAGTTCTTGTTAGTAAGAATAACTAGAATATAATGCTGCCATGACCATGCTTGACATTTCACATGAGGCTGACTGGGTGATCCACTGTTGGGTTTGTCTAAGATCTAATGATTTGCATTTAGACCAAAAAATTCCAATTTGTGCCTTATCTGACCACAAAACCTTTTGCCATATGTTTGCAATATCACTTAGGCGCTTTGTTGCAAACCGCAAGTGGGATTTGAGACATTTTTCGGTTTCATATAAGCGCTCCTTATGGAGTGACTGAGCTATTGTTGACCCATGGACATTTTTGACAACTCAGCCAGAAGTCCATAACTCTTTTGAAGTCACTGTTGGCCTTACAGTGGCACTCCTAACGAGTTCCCTCCTTGTCTGGCTGCTCAGTTTGGAGGGACAGTCTGATCTAGGCTGAGTCTCGGTGCCTTCCACCTCTAAGTGGTCAACCTCACCATGCACAATGAGATTGTAAAAGTCTTTGAAATGTTTTTTACCCATCTCCTGATCTGTGCTTTTATACAACTTTGTCACTGAGTTGTTTTGGAGTTCCGAGTGGTCCATTAAGGTAATTTTGTGCTCCAAATCTTTTGGGTTTGACTCACCTGAGGTACTGAATACTTACTATATGACATTTACATTTTTCTTTCATATGATCTATTTTCTTCTTTCTTTTTGTTTTTTGCAAGGCACTCTATATCCTTTGCATTCCCCATCAAATCATCTGCAGGACCACCCAAATTTTACATCTCCTGAATCCACTGTTGTCAACATACTGTATTTTCAAAATGTACAGTTTCAAGTCAAAGATGGTGACTTTTTGGCTGAAACAGTGACATAAGTCTTGATGGCCAATAGAGCAGAGTGAAGTTTTCTAGCGCTTCTTCACTGCAGCTACTAAACTAATCCAAATCATCTTGGCAAGATGTGGACATTTTCTCTATAAAGATTTGAAAATGCCAAATAGAGAAAAAAATGGACTGAGAAATTATTTAGTGAGTGTTCCAGCAGTTCAGTACTTCACATATATGGTCAGAAAAATCTAAAAACATTTGAGGAAAAAGCAAAAGGAAAAAATGTTATTTAAACCAAAAAAAAGCATTGATTTTGTTCAGTCCTTATATTAAAATGATCCTCCAGTACATCTGGAAAATATCATCTGTCAGGTTATTTTATACTATATTAATCAATTTAATGTCAAGTGATGTGTTTCATTCTTTTGTCTTGGATTACAAGTATTTATAATCAGTGTACACCAGGAAACTAAAATGGAACCCAGATCGGAGGGCAGGGCTGGCTGTACAAAATGAAGGAAACACCATTTTCTTCTTGGCACAGATACAGAAAAGGGATTAAAAACATAAAAGACGCATAAAGTCAAAGACTCACTTCAGTAAGATGGAGAGTCAGACAAATAATTAAACCAACATGTCTATATAAAGCCAGAGGAAAGTCGTTTAAGAAGTAGCTGTCCATTTCACTGTTCATATTCAAGTATGTTTTTTTTTTCACTTTTTTCATTACACAGTATTTACTGCTTTCACTTTCAGAAAATCAGAACATGCACTCAGCCTGCAAGGAGTAGGCACATCAATCATCACGCCTTGCTGATCATCAGACATGTCACATACACACACATACGGTATATATTGTTTTATTAACTGCCAGTATATGGACTTCTTTGTGTAGTAGGAGTTTTCCTGTGTAAAAGAAGAAATGAATTTGGAAAAGTACTGCAGATCCTAATCAACAGAGAAACAGTGTGGGCTAGATAATGTGATAAACCGAATATATTACTTAGTGGTGGCTGCCCAGCTAAAACTCCCACAGGGTTTCTTTTTTAAATTAAGCATGATCTTTTTTTACCTTAATTTAAAGTCAGTAGTGGGGGGGTCCAAACTATACAAATATTTTAGAAAACAATGTATGGAAATATATTTGGAGACAAATCTTAAAAAGAGGAAGCCAGGATCGGTGGCTTTTGTAAAATCATTCACTGATGGCTGCCTTGCTGATAAACTATCAGTCCTGTCTGCTGGAGCACTGCCACACTCATAAGTATGCGGGAGGCATTGGCTGTTTTTCCAGTTCTGTGCTGTCCTCAGATGAACCTTGCAGCTGTGCCAAGAATCCAGCACAGTTTATAGAAGGTAACCGGGTTATAAGCCAACAGTGTATTTCAGCAACAAAAATCCTTCGGCAAAGAAAGGTAAGCAGAAATATTTCAATGAACCTTTGGCAGCAGATAATTGCAACCGTTTGAGGACTAATAATTAAAGAGGTACGAAGCTAGCAAACTCAGCCCACAGGAAATAAATAGAAGGCTTTTAGGAAGCGAAATGAGGATGTCATGAAAGACAGGTCCAATAATACAGAGTGATAAAGACAGTCTCATCAAATGTGCTGTGAAAAATCGAGCAGCAGGAGGGCTGCTCTTCATTGGAAATCGAGACAAACCCTTGCAGTCTTAGTGAATGTTTTCAGCTTCCATACGTAAGAAGGAGGTCAGTGATTGTGGGCTTCAAATTCAGTTTTTTCTGCCTTGTTAAAGACCTAAACTTTTACAAAATGTGTCAGATTGGCCAGCTGAAACTTAGTGCAAACACCTAGGTTGCTAGATTTGTATCTGAATGAGCTTTACAAGAAAAATAGCTTTAAAACCCGTCTTCATGTTCTGGCAATGCTTGGAATAAAAGACTAAGCAGCTGCACAATGCCATGTAAATGCTAAATGACTTCAGTACAGCACTAGACTTCTTTTAAGGCTGTTGACAGTACGCCACCCTAACAATGCAATGGTTTTGTCAATGACGTCTTTCAAGTGCAATAAACATATCTTACTTTGAATCCTTGGAAGGAGATCATGTTTAATAAAGAATTGTTAGTTTAGTTGATAGAGAGTGAGGGTAATTAGAATTCCAGTATCAATGCTTATTATTCAGATACAGTGTATCTGAAGAAAGAAGCTATTTTATGCCCCAGGTCAATAAGAGTGGTGCTATAGTATTTATGCTATTCTCTTAATGTGTGACAATTATCTTGCTGATCTCTTATGTGAGAGGTTAAGCTATTATCTTAAGTAAACTACTGTTTGTTATCAAAGTGCTGGATCCTGTTTGTTCTTTTCCAGCCCATTAATTCAACCGATCATGTCCAAACCCAAATGCAATAGTGCCACAGTTACTATGGTAAATGTTTCTGTAGTTAATCTTTTCCACTGAATAAAAATCATTTTATTATATGTTAAAACTGAATAATTAGAACCTCTCAGTCTTTTCTGTTCAAGGCCAAAAAGCTTCAGATCTTGTATCCTGTCAGAGTAGGATATACCTTTGTGCCCCACATTGTGGTGTATCTAATCTAAAATACTAACACTGACCAGGATCCAATTGGCGCCGATCAGTGGCGACGTCTCGCGTGTAGCTCTCCCTCTCACTCTACTCTCTAATGCACTTTAGAGCACTGTGCAATTTTAATTTTTAACTATACACAGAATTTTCTTTTTATTAATTCTCCATATTGTCGAGAAGATGAAAACGTTAGTCAGCAACACCTTAATTCATTTGCTTACATAGGTTCCTCTGCTCAGTGTTTCCTATTTTACAGCTTTACAGTAGGTTAAGTAGTTTGCTTAACACTCTGCACGTCTACACTAAACATCGTCTACCCGATGTTTCCCCAGTATTGCTTTTCATCTAAATTGTTTGAATTTCCTTTGTAGCTTCTACATTGTTGGTGGCTTGTGATTACCTTACAAACAAGAATAGTGGCCCTAATACAGATCCCTGTGGGTTCAGGTTTTTTATGCATTTACCAGTTCTTAATCCAAAAATGTACATTTCATTGAATCTGCAATTGTAAAATTAGTATTTTCTGAGGAACTTTAACAATAAGCTTTTTTTTATTTATATAGCACCTTTAAAAGAAGCTACTCAAACCGCTTAACAGTAAGGAAAAAAAACAAGGAGAAGAGACAACAAAATCAGCACGATTAAAAACAAGGGTTTAGAATGCGGTAGAAGATTCAAACGGGCAGACATTGAGATCAGTTAAATAAAAGCCTGGCCTTATTAAATTATTTGCGGCACAGAGGTTCCCTAAAGGTTATCTCCCTCTGCCCTGATAATTTTAAAATACTAGATTACTATACACATGCTTTAACATTTCAGTTTCACCTAATGACATCCCTGATGATGTGCTCTAATCTATGTGAGAAAAATTAAAATCTCCCATTATCTCCTTCTTCCTCTATTCACACACATTTTACTTGGACTTTACATTGGATATTCATCCATCTATTTATTTACTAACCACCTTACCAGACAGGATGTCAGTCAATTGCAGGGCACACACAAACACAAACACATACTGTATACACTCACACCAGGGCCAATTTTCCAAAAAGCCAGTTAACCCACCAGCATGTCTTTGGACTATGGGAGGAAACTGGAGCACCCAGAGGAAACCCACAGTAACATAGGGAGAACATACAGTACAAACTCCACAACAGACAGCACCCCAGGAACTGGACTCAGGATGCAAGCCCTGCCATGCTGACCACCCTGCTACTGTGCCACTTATATTTCATTGTATAAGACTGTATTATAAAAAAACATCTGAATTTAGGAATCTGTAGCATGCTGCTGTCACTATGTCCTTTAAATGAGGTTTTTATACATCTGACCCATATAGATTCTGAGTACCAGATCTAGATTTTGTTCCTATACTTGAATACTCATGTGGATGTATAATACAACATCACCTTCTCTTGCATCTTTCCTGTTTCTTCAGAACACTTACTGTATTCACTAACGTTGAATACATCGCCAGTGCTCTCTTGTAGCCGTGTTTCAGTGATTCCAATTACATTGCAATCAATTTCAAATGCAAAAGCTTGTATTGCTTTTATTTTTTGGTTTACAAAATTCCTGAAATTCAGATATAAATGCTAAATTACCTGGTCCTTTGGTGTTTTGCTTCTACCTCGGTTGTTGTTCTTTATACCCCTTGCATATCTCCTTTGCAGATTTTCATTGCATTCTCCTCCTAACATTTTAGTTTAAATGTTATTGAATATCCCCGTAGATCGATGCCCCAAGATGACTGCTACCCATCTCATTCACATACACATTGGTATACAATATGTGCAATTTTTAGACTGTTTACAGAGCCGTTTAATTGTGTCTTCTGAATGATACCTTACAGTCTAATTTCTGACCTTTCTTAATAAACTGTATGTGAGTTTGAAGTACAGTCTTCTTTACATCTTAACATGGTTAGCCATGAAGTGTGTATTTGGTATGCCAAATACAGATGTTTAGTATACAAAGTCAAAACTGCTGAACAGCTAAGGAACGCTAGTGTTTCTTTTAGGCTGGTGAGAACTGTACATCCTCTCTAAGGTCAGATAAGGGAATGGATGTGATGACTTTCCAGCAAATTAGTTCAGGCTAGGTTTCAGCCTTAGGCTACAAAAATAAACTATCAACATGTCCTTTTAATACTCCATGCTGCCAATTCACAGCAAATGCAGACTAACCATCACAAAAATGTACAGAAAATGTGTCTTAAGCTTGCCACGGGATCTGTTCTGTATGTTTAACTGAATACCCTTCTCTATGTCTGATTTTTTAAGGTTTGTTTTACAAGTTAAATCAGCTTTTTTAAAACACATATGATTTACACATTCAAGCACACACACATACATGTGTACAATACATACACACAATAAAATCTTTCCAGATTTCTAAGCAATCTTGTTTTTTTAAATGGTTTTGTATTCTCCATGCAAGCTTGTCATGACAGCTGCTTGTTGTCCCTTTCATCACATTTTTAAAATTAAGGCAATTCCTACTCAAAGTTCTTATTGTAATATAGACATCACTAACTAATCTTTAGGGGTTTTTTTTTTCGAAAAAGATACCCAAAAAATCAAAAGTTGATACCATAATAATATAGTTCTTTAAAGGCTAATCTTTAAAAATCACCAAAACACAATATGAGATTAGAGATATTCCTTAAGAAGGCAGATGCTGTTGTTGGAGTGGACATGAGGGTACCGTGTGATGGAGGAGCACCTGGAGCATTTAACAATTTCAGTATGATCATGGTTCAAGTTCCGTGGTTATTAAGTGCATGTGACTGCATCTTGCAATAAAATTCAAACTGTGAGGATTCAGTGCTGAAGCTGGCAAGTCAGCTTAAAAGCATTTTCATTGTGGGCATTTCCTCAGCAGATATGTGGTGGCATTATTAAGAGGGAATCTATTGAGAAACAGGTTATTTTGATTGTTCAATGTCATTGTCGTACTCTGCTTTTTTGTACACTATACTTGCCTACAAAAGTAAATTCAAGCAATGACAGACCCATCATTACGTCTTTCCTTTTTACTTCATTTTTAGGACACTTGCATACTATGTGTTATGGATAGCAAAGTGATTCCAAACCTCTTCTTCCAAAACATATATGTTTTTTGCTTATCCCTCTGATAAAACACACCAAGAATATACATGTATTTTATTAAGATCAGCTTATTTAAAATGTCTTAATCAAAAACTATGCAGAACTATTCATTTACAATGTGCATTATACTGTATGTCAGTTTCAAATTGACCAAAAATTAGTCAGTCCACAAAGCTTCACATCACCATAGCAACAATACAATAATGATTTTCAGAATGGCTTATTTGAACAATGAAAACCTTTTGCTTGTTGAACATGAAGTTTATTATCAGAGGTATTAATACCAAATTTCAATTGCTTTTCTGACATAATTTCTTGTTTGAGTCCGTAAAATTAAAGTTAAAATTATTAAGAATTTTTCATTTTAAAAGATATTAAATGCAGTCAAGGATTTGTATTTTTGTGATAAAAATGGAAAGACCGAAGGATCATGTTCTCAATAAAAACAGCAGTAATTCATTCAGCTCTCTTTATGGCTTACAATTCAAAGAAGGGACTGATGTGTGGACAAATGTGTGGCTGTGTAAACTGCTAAATTCAAGAAAACAAAACTGATGTAACTATCTTGACAGAATCTGGCAGCAAATTAATGCAATGCTTAGGTAATTTGTTTTTTATGACCTTTATGTGACCATTGAACATTAATCGCTTGTAGTTGTAGGCCTATAAAACAGTTATGATTCTATTTTTTAATGTAGATATACTGTATATTTGCACTTATATAAGGCAAAGATTAGTGAGCAGTTAAATTACAGCCTTCCACAACAATTAGAAATGTAATTATCCTGCAATATTGAGTGCTGAAGAAGTTGCACTTTGTTTTTTTTTAAAAGACTGTCTTTTTTAAAAAAAAGGCATAAGACACGTGAAACAAGAGCAAACAGGGACATGCTACAAGAGCAAATAGGGACATGCTCTCCTCACAACGCAGAAAATATGGCATCTTAGTTGGGTACTGCAGAAAAAATAGTTGCACACTCATTCATGACAGCCTCCAGAAGTACTTACAGATTGTCAACTTTTCATCGAAATCCATCTCTCTAATACCAGAAACAAATGCACAGAGGTTTTAGAGATGTTTCTTTGCCTTTAAATTATTTTATTTATTGTATTTTTTAAGAACATTGCTGGAGGGGTGAGGGTAGGACAAAGCAATGTATTTAGAGACACAGCAACATTTTTTTAAGAAAACCTTATTGGATTTTGTTGTTTTTATCAATAGAACATTAACAACTTTGACTGAAAAAAGTTGAAATTCTTTCATTTTAAAAAGTTGCTTGAGCTATATCCCGAAGGCCATAAATATTTTATTTTTTTTCAATGATCAAAACAAAGCTTATGTGTAAGAACTCTAAGGGAGACCAGAACTTATGGAGCCAAAATTCTTTGAAAATCATACATGTGTGATAATGAGCAGCACAAACTGAAGCTCATCAAAATTCATCTCAGCACACCAGAGACTGAAGAAGGAAACAAGCAAGGATATGTATTATACTTGTAAATCTGGAAACTGAAGTTATACTGCCATACCTGAATGCTTTTAGGTTTGCCTTAATTTTGTCCTTTAAAAATCTTTAAAACATATTTTTTGTTGATTTACAAATTAAATATATATATATACATTCTTAATTTAGTACCTGAGTTTTTGAAGGTCAGGTAAAATTCACACAGACATTACAGAAACAACTGCTTAAAACTACTAGATATTTGTTGCTCAGATTAAATCTTAAATGTGATTATAAATCCTATCAATGCAGTATCCAGGATTGTATGTCATGCTGTATGCTTCCTTTTGCTAAATCAGAATATCATCCTCTTGACATTGTCAGTGGCCAGTGGTCATCAATGTCAGACAAAGGAACAGCTTTGGCAGGGAGAAATGTTACACAAATGTTACTGTTTAAAATGCATGTCACATATTTTAATTTGCAACTTGCAATTGGTTTTCTCCTGGAGCTGGCAAATTCCAGGTTACTTGTAAACATTATAGAAAAACCAAAATCACATATCCAAACTACAGCTACACAACTGAAATGATCAAGCGGGCTTCAAATGGGATGTGCAGGTGTCCTCAGTACCGTATACGTTTAAGCCACCAACATGTTATGGGAAGATCTTAACAGAAAGGTGAGAAAGATGGTTATTCTTGAAATGACAACAGGAGACAGTGATGTACTGCTGAAGCTGTATGCCAAATTGTCCTAGGTTTATGCAAGTGTAATGGCTATCAAAGAGGATGTCTTGATAGAAAACCTTTGTAGTTTTCCCAGCAAAGTATGTCCTTTTGCTGTTTCTTCTTTTGAGACTACTAATACATTTCCCCAGGACTCTCTGTATATTCTGTTTCCTTACTATTTCATTCAGACTTCAAACACCTGCTTCCTCTGCCAGGAGGAACCTACAGTAAGACTCTTAGGTTCTTAGGAGATGAGCCAAAGAGAACAACCTGGGGATGATATAGTTCATGGGGTGAGCAGGTAAAGATTCCTGCAAAAAAGAGACAGGTTTTGGGGGCTCTACAGCAAGGCAGGACCTGCCCATCAGGGTTTTAGAGAGAAAAGAGGATGTAAGTGGAGTGTGAAATTAGAGGAATAGAGTCCATCGTCTCCTTCACTCTGTGTGGTTCCCAGTTGGCAGTGGACAGAGCTGATTAGGCTACTCTATGTGAAAATGGGAGAACACATTGAGTATTTTACATTTTTAAATTGTTTGCATCTCTGTAATGAGCTCATACTGTAGTTTTTCAACACCAAACACAGAAATTAGTGTAGGCAAAACTAAGATGTTTATAGAACTAGGAAGCCATCAAATATTTACAACAGACAATGTGATCACATACAGAAAGAAGTTACATCATTGCTTACTTAATTTAGTGTGTCTCAGAGACTTTTTTATTGCATTCTTTGTAAGAGTTGACATGTTTCTTCTGTCTGGAAAAACAAAATGTCTGGTTTTTTACCACTGCTTGACATTTTTTTTTCTAAAAGAGTAAATATTATAAGAGGTCTGTGGAGTATAACATTTCAATATATAAATTTGGTGTAATGTAAGACAATATTTAACTCCTTGGCAAAGGTCAAAAAAAGGTTGAAGCACTTACTGTTCAGCCATAATTGAGTAAATTAATCATTTCCAGCTTTAAGCTTTTTAACTCTCAGATATCCTATGAACAGCGCTTGGATGATAGTTAATGGTCCTGGCTGATGTAGTATTATGAAAAAAAACCCTCTGAAAAAAAAACTGTTAAACCACAGTTCTCTGCTGCCATGGAAACTGGGCACAGTAATAACATGGCAAATCCCTGCTTGAAAAAGATGCTCTGCACTTCCTGGGAAAATAAGAGCATCCGCTAAATAAATAATATGCATGTGTGTATTTCCTCTTGTGGTTATACTAATTCAAGTGGCTGCTCCACTAAAAAGAGAAGACTTGTCTTCCAAAAGGCAGCCAAACTCACATAGAATTTCAATAAAATGTTTCCAAGTCAGAACAGACATACAAGTGCTTTGAAATAGCAAATGCCAACAAAAGCCTTTTTCCAAAACAAGATTATTCATTTATTATAAAAATTATCTCAGAACTGGCCACAAAATGAAACATGCACAGGGAAAAAGTTAGTAGAAATGGAGAATGACATTTAATTTACTTTTTTTAAATAACAATTTTCAGAACAAGCAGACCATATACAAAATCAGGCAACTTTTGAGTTCTTATGTTATAAAAAAAGTGCATTACTAGAAAAGCTCATTCATTAATTTAAATGGAAAACAGATACAGTACAATTAAACTAAAAAGCAAAAAACTCAAAAAAGTGTTACTAAGCTTTAGATCACCATTAGAGCTATAACGAAGGTGTTTAAAAGCTCGTTTGAAGCACTTTGTTCTTTCTTTCTATTTTATATTAATATCAATGCTTTAAGATTGACAAAGTCTAGCTTTAAATAAACTGTGAATTAGCGACAGGGGAAACAATTAAACTGCTATTGCTAACCACATTTTTGTGACCAATAATCTGATGAATGTTTCACATGTAGGTACAAAACCTTCTACAGGCTCCAAGGACAAGACTATGTATATAAAAATATCCAGAAAATCTTTGGAGACAGCTGAAAGCAAAATACAACCAAAAGCAAAATGATGATCCTTAAAAACTAAAACACAAGCCTACAGCTGAAAGGCATAAGTCACTCAAATGAATGTATTAACCTCTGTGTACTTATAGCCCAGAGTACATAGTGACAGCATTAACTCAAAGAAAATCTTCACCCACTGACTGGTCAGTTCTCATTCAGAGACAATGCCATATCTCAGGCATTTGCAATTTGTCAGTTATGTTGGCTGTAGTCTATGGCATGCTTCACTCTACTACTCAGAAAATCAAGATACGTCACAGAGGCAGATAATTGATAAACCATAATGGGTTTGTCTTCTCAAAACCTTTTACTCCAAAATGGCTTTTTGGAGACTTTGTACGTTTTTAGTGTTATGATTTACAAAGAAAACAACAAGATATCTTTGTGACTATGTCCCTGCTTTATAGAACCTTAAGTCTACATATCTCGAGAGACAGTTACATTTTGTTGTTTGTTGTCATTTAAGCAATGGTATTGAAAGTCTGCCAAACCCCTCCAAATAACGTACAGACAAGCACAGA
The DNA here is from genome assembly GCF_040954835.1 of Lepisosteus oculatus. Lineage (NCBI taxonomy): Eukaryota > Metazoa > Chordata > Actinopteri > Semionotiformes > Lepisosteidae > Lepisosteus > Lepisosteus oculatus. Next base: position 11,457,342 of record NC_090703.1, on the reverse strand, counting down.
TACACACCCCAACACACCCATCTCATGGGAAAAATAATCACAATCTTGATCTCAGAATCCACACCTATGGAATGAAGTGTTTTCACTTTCTTACCATGGAACTTGACATTTTGCAGCTAAAAGGTTAGAAGAAAAAATGATCTCCAGAGAGGTTTCCTCCTCCCCACCTTTTGCTACCATTTAGAATGTGACTTCATGCATGGTGAATAAAAACAGGGGTCAGCTGAGAGCACCGACAGCCTTGAGTGACAAATACAAAATATGTTTAAACTTTAAAGATAAGATTATTTTGACTCATCCAGCATGCATGTAGCATTCTGAAGGAAAATATTAAGAATATTATTAACTGTATCATTTGGAATACAGCTTAGCTACTAAAGTATAACTATTATGTGGATTACAGATAACAAACATTGAACATTAACTAGCATAATTTTATTTTAAAGGCTATCCTTCACCACATATGAACCCTGAAATCATGTAGGTTTAAACCTTCACCTCCCTTGTCTTACCTATTTTCAATGTACAAACTTTAACACCAGCCAATACTGCATGTGTTTAAAATTAATTTTTAAATCCTTCTTGAAACACTTCATATCCAACATTCCAGCAGTTCTTGAATGCAAGTCTTCTGTTTCTTCTCATTCTGAATCCAGTATTGATGTAATTAAAATAATGATTTATTTGAAATACCACTTTTTACTCATTATCATATATAAACAAGAGTTTGAGAAATTTAATGGAGGATCCTAGCTGAGATAACACTCAAGGCACTGAAGTTATGTCGTTGGCCTAACTGACAGATTAGCTGTTAAAACTACAAACTGCAACAGAGAAGCATTTGGAAGCTTAAAGTACAAAAGGAGGAAACATCATGCTGTTTGCCCCCCATGTTAATCGTTATGTTTATTTTAATGTTTATTTTAATGAGTCAGTTGCACAAGACTAGGACTCCCATGCAGTCAGTTTGTGAAATTTTAGGAATGGAAAAAAAGAAAACAAAGGAGTGAACCTCCCAGGTGGATTCTGAAATTCAGTTTGAAATGAAGTGTGAAGGTGAGACTTCCAGCTAAAGCTGAAGTCATGTGTGTCTGTATTTTAACTGGCCTTCAAATCTAGCACGCCTAAAATAAGATATTTTCTCTGCGAAACTGAAAGAATAACAAAAGACAATTGCATAACACAGGAGATATATAAATATATCAAAGAACCATTTCAAAGGCAATTCCATGGTATTTGACTTTAATTCCAGAAAAATGAATATGTGCGATCATAAAAAGATTTTAATGTGTCTGAGTGGGAGTCTGTCATTGATCACACTAAGCGTGATACAAAAGGCTTTATCAAGTAACTTGAAAGATTCATAATGTTTATGATTTTCAATATATTTTTCATTTCAAAGGAATAGACACTGAAAATGTACTACTTTACAAAGACTCTTTTCACTCAATATGTTTCTTTATTTATGAAGAAACCCAGTTCTATTATATAAGACATATGATTTACTGTACTAACTGTACTTTTAGCCAGGTTCTCAGCTAGCAGTGTATGCTGCTAAATCCATATTCTGCATTAAAAAAAAGTAGTCTTTGAACTTTATGGTTGTGGAGAGAGCAATAACTGATGTTAATGACAAGGAACACCTGGCAATGAGTCAATTAGATTTGATTGATAAATGTGATAGATTAATTCCTATGACACTTCATACTGGCTGTTCTTGTATAGTTTGCCTTGAGGTGCTGTGCACATGTTTTTGAAGATTCTCATCAGTGTGACTAAATAAATGTTAAATGACAAGCCTAGATAAATTAATAAGTTATACCTGTTCTAGTAATGGAGGTTTTTATTTTGTTACTTTTATGCCCAAAAGAGGAATGGGGCCACTAGCCTTCAGCTTGAATGAAAGGTTGTACCTCTGATGTACAGATGTACCTCTGTAAATCTGTGATGAAACAATCATAATGTCACACAGTTTCATTTAAAAAAGAAAAAGAAGTAGCTTCTTTGGTTGGATTCAGCCGATGCAGTAAACTGGACACTTTGGGACTCCTGGAACAAAAGCTCCTACTCCCACTGAAGGTCAGATTAGAATCTTAGAATACAGCCTAGATGTGGCTGAATGATTTTATTTCATATCTCAGCCTAGAAAGGGAAATCAATGGTTCTTTTACCATCACAAAGCCTGTGGAACTCACAGATAAAAATGAACTATAGACCCTTATAATTTATTTTCAATAATTAAATGTCGCTTCATTTTTAGATAAAAATACAGGAGTCAACAATGCTGTGAGGAAAGGACTTCTTAATGAAATACCATTTGGTTTAGTGGCTTTACACTGATATTATTTTTATGAGAAATTTGGGTTTCGTATAAAAGCTCCCCATCTCCCAAGTGTCTTTTTATGTCTTTGAACTTGTATTTTAACCAACTCTTAATCAACAAACACAAAAAAAAAACAGGAGGGTGTAAAAATAAATAAAATGTGAATGTGAGCATGATACTAGTGATTTAAGATAATGGAAAAAACAAATTAGAGGATCACCTATATGGAAATTACATTCTAGGGGATAGTCAACATAGATTTAGAAAAAATAACTCTTGCTTCATTAACAGTGTTTTGAACAAACAGCAATAACTGTTACAGGGTGATGTAATTACTGGAGTGCCACAGGGATCTGTACTGGGATCATTTTTTATGTATATGTTTATGTGGACACTTAATTTAAATCTTATGGTCATAATGGAAAAAACATAAAAAAGCTAAACAAAATGCTTAAATCAAGGGATGATATTATCAAAATGTATAATGCACTAGTAAGACATGAGTAATATTGTGTATAATTTTCTTCACCATATAACAAAAAGTCATTGCTGCTCTGGAATCAATCCAGAGAAGAGCAGCCAGATATATTCCAGGGCATAAAGGAATGTTTTACACTGACAGGCTAACAGATCTTAATCTTTTTAATTTCAGGGGCTTGAAATTAATCTTGTGGGTTTTTTGGTGAAACACGAAAAAAAGGTCACAAGCTAAAACTACACTGAAGTGCATTTAAATCTAAAACAGGATGTACTTCTTCATACAAAAAGTTGTGGGGGTATAGAACCAGCTATCCATGCCCCGTTGTTGAAGCTGATGGCCAAGATTCTTTAAATAAATTGCTGAATGAGCTTAGCTACTTAGCTACTAACTTCCAAACAGGTTAGATGGGTCCAATGGCTTTGTGTTGTTTGTAACCATTCATATTTTCTTAACTTGTGTAAAAATGTTGTGATTTACAACTAAAATAAGTTAAACAAATAACAAAAATTCAGCAGTCACTGCAATTTTACATTCTTTCATGTCTTGCATTTTGAACAGCAGCTAGAAGGAAAGACATGTAGATAGACAACGTACACAATCGTATTTTTTTATTCTTTTGTGCCTACAGTATGTTTAATGAAAAAATGAAAAACCTTGTAAACACTGTTCATCATCCTGTATAAGGGTATTGGCCAAGAAAATAAATAATACAAAGAGAATGGCAGAAGTACTCAGAAATAAAGGCCCACACACTTCATTCTTTATCTGTATTTTGTCATTTCTTATATTTCATTAGTTATATTTCTTATATAATTGGTTCTTAGTGCAATGCTGGCCATTTAACCCTCAGATCACGATGGATGATATGGTCTCCTTAGCAACGTCATCAATGGTTGTCTTTATTTCAACAACCCCAGCCTGAAATGTTCTATTGTGTGGCCAGCATGTGCTTTTAACTTTGCATTTTTCCCTGCATTACAGGTACAGTGCCTGCTCTCATACTGTCCTTGTACTTGTGAACTGAGGCGATGAACACTTCATTATTCAGATGGATGTGAAAAGATCCTTGTATAGATGGGCTTCTATTCCAGAATGAGTAGTTCTATTCAAAACACACAGTCGCCAGGTAGCGTAAACAGTAAAAGGAGAAAAGTGGGGGATGAGACAGAAGGCAGGAAAAAAGAGAGGAAGGGAAAGAGAGAGAGCATGTGTCTGTGGGGGCAGGAGTACCTCGGTTTTTATAAACATTCACTAATGACGTAAAATAATAAGTACACTTAATGCGCTGGATCAAAGAACGCTAAAAGCATTAGCTTGTGCATAATGTGTCACAGGGAGTCGAATTTGTTAGGAGCATTTCTTTAGACGTGTGCAGGCTGAAGCCTCCAGCGCTTTTCTGGCCACTGCTATCCTTGTAACCCTTTCCATGTGAGCAGAAGTCAAGCTTTCATCCTTCTCCTCCGTTTATACAACAGAACTACTTTTGAGAAAACTAAAGCCGCCGTGGCAGAACAAGATCCACAGAACTCACACTGAATTTTAGTTAGGAGTTCTGTTTCTTAAAGAAGACCCCAAAGGTGTCTTCTTATCTTGGCATTAAATCTCTGTCTTTATGTGTTATAGTCAAGACAAAAAAATTGCATGAAAGAGTTGTTTATTTCAAACAACATCTTACACTTTCGAGAGATTATTCACCTTCCCAAAAGGAAACTTATATAGATCACATCACCATTATGCAATTTCTTTGAAATGCAGACCTTAAGAAGATCAGTTGGGATACACCTGACACTTAAATCACCGTCTTTTTAACCAAAATAGAAAAGAGACAATCCATTCCGGTGAATCCACCCATTGAACACAAGAAGGAAAAGGATTACAAACGAGAGGAGGCCAATCATCCCTAACACTTATATAGTGCTTTTCTGGCCACTTCACTCAAAGTGCTTACAGGTAATGGGGACTCCCCTCCACCACCACCAATATGCAAACCCACCTGGATATGCGATGGCAGCCAGAGTGATCCAGAACACTCCCCACACATAAGCTATCAACGGGGAGGAGAGCAGAGTAATGAAGCCAGTTCATAGATGGGGATTATTAGGAGGCCATGACTGGGAAAGGCCAGGACACCGGGGGTTACACCCCTACTCTTTTCAAGAAACTGCAATTTCCCTCACGGGATTAATTAATATATATCTATTTAAATGCCCTGGGATTTTTAATGACCACCAAGTGTCAGTACCTCAGTTTTACATCTCATCTGAAGGACAGCGCCTTTTTACAATATAGAGTCCCCTTCACTATACTGGAGCATTGCGACCCCTCAGGATATCAGCTTCAATGGCTTGAGTGGGTAGCTTGTTCCCTACCACCAACCTATGGGTAAGGAAATGTTTTCCTGTTCTCAGTTTTATATGCACTTTTGCACAGTTTCCTCCTGGGATCTCTGGTTCCAGTTTCTACCATTTGGAAGAAATCCGCTGGGTTGATTTTCTCAAAGTCTTTGAGTATTTTGAAGACTTGTATCAAGCTCCCTAACAGTCTTCTCTCTGTTCCAGACTAAAATAAATTGTTTTCCTAATATTTGTCTTGGATGTATATCAAGTTCACATAAAACTACCTTGTTATGGCATTATGCCATTATTTACAATAAAAACATGAAGGAATGGACTGATACAATTCTTATTGCTCACCTTTAAACTTATTACCTCACAATCAAGTCAAGCATGCTGTTACAGGCCAGTTAATGAAAAGAAAAAAGTCTGTATGATGAACATATAGAAACATTGTGCATTTCTGTTCAAATTAGTGGTGTATTGCAGATTGAGCACCGATTGTCTTTTTACTTGTTTTTTACTGTTTCTCTGGACAGTGTCTGTCAGTGGCAAACACCATGGCATACAAAATATAGAAAGTTAAAAATACACAGAACCAAAATTAATGTAAAGAAACAGATGATTTAAATTAAAGAAATAACAAACTATAGAATGTTAAATTTAAATTTCCCTTAAAGACTTAATGACTATGATATTAATATACTTTGGAAAGAGATGAACATTGAGCATGTCTTAACAAGTAGTCCTTCTTTAGGAAACTTAATAATGTCACAATAAATAGATAATTTAAATATATTTTATGGATATCATTAGTCCTCACCGTGCAACATACAGAAGGCACCATAATAGTGGCAGTTAAATGTATTCATACTTCAAATGAAATGATTAAACATCACATAACAGAAAGGTGTACAATTTGGATATTTCTTTCTTAAGCAATCTAAAAATGTTATACAGTAATCATTCAGTGAGACACATTACCCAATTCATAACCTACTCTGCTGCTGATTTTTTCTTTTCACCAGGGTTGTGAATAAGTCTGCAGAGCACTGTAAGTATCTCTCCAGTGCTGGCTATTCTCAGTCCTACCTGCAGTAGGAAGGACTGTTTCCTACTAGACCCTACTAGACACATGAAGCATTTCCCTGGTAGTCAATATTGACATGACTCTAGCATAGAATTTGAACCATTCATTTTAAATATTGTCTATCGAAGAAATAGCAAGAAAGGAATAATGCAATGCATTCTGACGGCAAATGTGAGAACCAATAGTATTTTCAAAACAAATGAAAGGTAGGAATGAACATCACTAAAGTGCTTGAAGCGAGAGTGCCATACTCCCAGAGCAATGTTCGAAACTCCGTTATCACAGGAAGCTCTCCATTTCATAGATGCCCTCATTTCACTCTTGGAAGCAGAAAACAAAACTTGTTGACGTTGTCAAGCTAACTGAAAACTATGTCAGGCGTACATCAGGAAAGTAGTTCAGGTGGGTAGCTGCGTCAGCATGCGTAGGCTGCAAAAGAACAAGTAATAGGTTTATTCCATGCTGAAAAAAAGAAGAAAGAGAACACCTAGAGTCATGTCAATATTGACTACCAGGGAAATGCTTCATGTTTCTAGTAGGGTCTAGTAGGAAACAGTCCTTCCTACTGCAGGTAGGACTGAGAATAGCCAGCACTGGAGAGATACTTACAGTGCTCTGCAGACTTATTCACAACCCTGGTGAAAAGAAAAAATCAAGCAGCAGAGTAGGTTACGAATTGGGTAATGTGTCTCACTGAATGATTACTGTATAACATTTTTAGATTGCTTAAGAAAGAAATCAGGAAAGTTGAATTGACATCCTCAGTTTCGGTAGGTGTCCCACTTCTGTCAGCTGTTTCAGGGAGAATGTCAGTCGTTACAGATTCCCTTCACCAGTCCTGAGGTGCCCGGCGTCGCAGCCAGTGCTGTGTGGAGCGTCATGTCCTCCTCGTGCTCCCGGGAACTCCAGTTTCTTCTCAGCTCCCTCCCAGACGTGCAGGCTGGGCATGATTCGGTGCGCTGTTTCCCCTGCTGGCCCTTTGTCCATGGCCTCACAATGGACCCTCCAGGGCCTGAGCTGTCAGGTGCTCGCTGTCCCGGCCGGAGCCCTAAACTTCTGCCCACAGGCTACAGGTTTTCCTGATCCTCACCAGGACTAGTGGCTTTCTGATGAGGTAAAGGAGCTGTCGGCACTTGTCATGAACAATTCCCACACTGGTACAGATGTGGTTTACATATGTTCTACTGAGAGAACTATTTCACATGAGCCTTTTTTAACAAATTATTAAGCTTATTATAAAATATGAATTTAGCTACCAGTACACACACAGGGCATAGGTTTCTATGGTTTGTAAGGTTCTCTAGATTACCATTGTTGTTTTACCCTGAATAATAAAAAGTGGAAATCTAATCTTTTTTTTATTTAACAGTGTCCTGTCTCAGGTGGTTTCAGTTTAATAATTAATTTTTTTTTTTTGTAAGTGACAGTGTGGAAAAACTTTCTCTTTCTTAGTTTGTCTCCCCATTTCATCAAAGCACTTTATATCCACCTTAAGGTTGAGCGATCAAGAGGCAAGAAGATTATAGACACATTACTGAGTGTTACTGTTCGGTAATGTCTGTTGCTAGTTTGAGTTCCAACTCACTGCAATAAACATGGGAAAATCAGCCAATCACAAATGAGTCAGGTGAAAATAAAAATTGCAATTGACTGCACATTTAGGGCAGCATGGTGATGCAGTGGTTAGCATTGTTGCCTCAGGGTTCAATCCTGGGATGCTATCTGCTAGGAGTTTCTATGTTCTCCCCATGTTCGTGTGACTTTGTGCTCTGGCTTCCTCCTACAGTCCAAAGCCATACTGGTAGAGTCATTGACTTCTAGGAAAAATGCCCTTGGTGTGAGTGCCTTACAATATACTGGCATCCTGTCCAGGGTGTATCCTGCCTTGCACCCATTGCCTGCTGGGATAGGCTTTGGCTCCCCTGAACACTCAATTAGATCAAGCGGATAGAAAATGGATGAGAGAGATCACCTTATTAGCCATATACAATTTCTTGCATAAGAAATTTGTCTTTTTCACATACCCCAGGCTTGCTCTCCATGAGAGACACAGACAAGGAGAGAGAAGCTTGGGGTCAGACCACAGGGTCAGCCATTTATACGGTGCCCCTGGAGCAGTTGGGGTCAAGGGCCTTGCTCAGGAGCCCAACAGATTTCTCTGCCAGCTGCTGGATTTGAACCAGCAACCTTCCAGTCACAGTCACAGATCCTTAGCCACAGCCACCGCTCCCCAGTGAATAGATAGACTGAAAATTTACTTCCTGAGGTCAATTACAATGTTTCTAATTATGTATGAATCTGGGTTCTGGATAATTTCACGAAGGAGAAAACATGTATTTTGTGTGAAGACATAAAGTTAATTGAATTTCCTGTTAATATATACAGTTGTAAATCCTATTACATGAAAGACATAAAGGGAATGTCTTAGGCTGTATAAAATACTAGAATTTTACTTTGCTTTAGCTTTTATTAATTTTGTTACACTTTCAGTAATGCATCTAAGACAATCTGGTTACCTTTTGTGAATACATTGTATATAAGAAACTTTGCTGCGATATACAGTATAGATATTTGGGCACATAAAAGTTTATCCTCAGTGGCATTCCAAAACTCAAAGCAATCTTTCCTTTTAAGAAAGTCAATTATTCATTTTCTTGACTATCTTTGACTGCCTTTAATTGGTTTTAATTTCTTGTATGAAACAAATCTTGACAACTGTTACCAGAACTGGTGCTTATTGGACAATGGGCTGGATTGTCACCCACACAGCCTAGTCCAAGAAAATCTCCAAGGAAACAGCAGATTTGGAGGAAAAGACAAACTGAAAATGCAGTCTGAGTCTTCTTAACATTTAAAGCATGTATTTGCCTCGGATGTGTCATGTTTCTGTGAGGTTAAATCACTATACATAAAAAATGCTGTTCTGGCACATTATTAATGATGACATGAAATATAGGAGGTAAGCCAAACAATGATGTGTTATTACCCTGAGAACTGAATACAAATACGGCTTCATATTTAATGTTTGCTTAAATAAACAATTTGCCAAGTGTTATTTAACCACTGTAAACACACAATCATGTCCAAATTAAAAAGTGCAAACTATTATTTTACTAACTGCATTTCCCATAAGCAGGCTACATCTATATTTATATTCTATACTTGGATACTGTATTTTTAAAACAGACTATTACGATCACGTTTCTCTTACTGGCAGTAAAGTTATCTAATGCTGTAAATATATCGAGTTTTATATTTTAATGTCACAGAGGGTTCTTTTTAAAGACAAAAGGTTATAGACCTCTTATTTAAATGCAAGTTGATTCTTTCAGTTTACTTTGTAAACCGATAATTTACTGATATATTACTGAAATGTTTCCGTTAAAACAAATAGTAAGGATAACGGAATTACACTACCCTGCAGCTAGAAAGCGGTAAAAGCGAGTAAACAATCTATATCGTTTAAATATTTATGTTCCTTAAACGTTTGTAAGTAAATGTAAGCCAGTGTAAGTACGGAAAACCTATGTTTTCACCGCAATTCAGACATCCTGGACATCACTTCAGTTTCGGTTTCCTGTTACTTCTTGTGATTTGGTGAAAACCATAAGTAACTAAAATGTACAGCTTTAAACTACTCCTTGTTGGACTTCATGCAAATGATTTGTTTTTACTTTATTGGAACACTCATTACTGATGTCCCTTATTGTTACCTGCGTACAGCTTCTTATCAAGGTGTTCACTCCGAAACGACACTGATATAAAATAATCAGATTGGGGTCTTAAAAATACTATCATGTTTACACCAGATTAATTCAAAATCTTAATAATTATTTACCAAACGTTAGTTTATTAGACTGGTTCGAGACATCCTTATTTTACTTTTAGGTATTCCTATTTATAGCATTTGGAGTAAATCTGCTGGGGTTTTTTTCTCGAAAGTCTTACTCCAACCTGCAAACAGATCATTTGACGCCGGAGGAAAACAGAAAAAAGCAGAAGGCACCGTGAGGCGGCAGGTGTTGGTTATTATTAAGACTGTTGCAGAGTCTCGGCAACAGGTTGATGAATGAAGTGAAATCGCTAACATTTAAACTATTCGTCTTCTTTCATTTTTATCCATCGGTGAGTTTAAATTTAAAATTGTCGTCACGGTAGCCTTAACAATATTATCAATACCCATAAATAAAACTATCGCTACAGTATATATCTGCTTATGATCACTCAGAAATAATGGAATACATTCTACTAAGTAAGGTATCGGATGTATGTTGTTTATTTTTTTTTATTATATCCTTTCAATTTCTCATTGAAACATTGAGAAATGCTACGTTGGAAATAAACTGGTCTATAGTTCTGTATGTTTACCGCCCTGAAAATGTATTTAAGAAACGTTTTTGTCAGTTTTCATAGAAGTCTGAACACGAGAACTCACTGCAGAACACTAGACAACAGCTGGGGAGCGAATAAATAGGACAGGTTTGAGTAAGAGTGTTCAACCTTAACAGCCTTATGAGCAGTACGATTTTCCTCCAGTGAGACATTTTAATGCCACCAGACTAAAATGTAAAGGGGAAAAAATTGCCATTGAAAGACCTTTATTCCTCATGTAAAACAGCTTAGGGTGCCACTACACCATCTTCATTACTTGTCAATGTAAATTTTAGATACTCTACTTGCAAAGATTACGGTCTGTTGTAATGATGGTCTCAATAAATTTCAACAGTCTGAAGGTTATAACGTACAGTATATAATTGAAATATTACTAAATTTGAACTGGATGTTTTCTAAATATATATATTTGTAACATGAATTGTTTCCGCCATATTGGGGATCACTAAGGTTGATGGCTTCTTTCCTTTAATCCTACTTATAACTCAACAAGCTCAATGCTTTGTGCTTTGGATCTGCAGAATCACAATTCCAAAGATTCATCGCTGCATGTGTGGCGCAATCACATTCATTTCACACGAGGGAAACACAGTTTAAAGCAACAATGATAAAGACGTGTAAAGCTCACACATTAAATTGCATGACATTGTTTTATTTTTAACCGGATAAGAGTATGATTTAAGGCTTTCACAAGAAATAATGTATGTTCTCCGCATTCATCTGTGAAGATTCTATTTGCTTCGACAAGAAAATCAAAAAAGTTTTTTTACTGACAAACTTAAGGCGTGACAACCGTGTAGACGTGATTTCTTTCTGTGGGATAAAGGAATGCATCGCAGTTGGTCAATATATGACTCACCTTTCGGGAAATTATCGATGTTTCTTCATGGGATTTGAATATCAAGGTTTTCTGCTCTAGATTGGTCCCTTGGGACATTTTCAATTTACAGTATTTGTTGCGAGTTGACATTATCTTTTGAAGCGGTTTGAAGTCCGAAATTTGTAATTAATTTATGTTGGGGGGAGTGCGTTATCTATTAATATATTTTACTAAGATCCTATCATTTACTTCCTGACGTGGGTGCTCTACATGTCAAGAATCTTGAGAGTTATTTATTATTCTTAAAGTGAATCATATCTGAAGATAATTAATACTAAACTCTCTTCCGCTGAATAACAAGGAAAGTGGGTCCTTAATGTTTATGAATGAGATATTTTGGGGGGAAATGAGTAAGAAAAACCTTTCATCTCTGAAATTATCATCTGGGTCTCGGCAGTACTTGGATATAATTATACAATATTTAATTGTAGACCTGTATTTGATGCTATTTAAAATGTGATATTTATGAATAAAATGAATTCCCTCTATGCCTGAAGGATTCCATTCTTATTTTTCAAATAAAAGCATTTGAGAAAATGAATAATTCTAGTCTTTGCATGTCGGATCTACACATGGTTAATAAGTAATGTGAACTTCTGAGAAACAGCGCCTTGACGTCTGAAATTACGTGTTGTGTGAGTTTTGCCAAGCTAATTAAATATTCTTCTGTAGACACTGGATGCAATCCACACCTCACCTTTACCTACTGTCTGCGGAATCCATAACCAGCCTCTTACCAGCTCCTACCTTGAAATACACCAGTGCTGCTTCAAAGCAATACCCTTACTCCACAAAATACACAATTTAAATGCAGGTAAGCAAAAGGAGAGAGATACCAATCGTATAAAACATCCAACTCAACTGGATTTCGTATTTCCAATTTTAAAGGAATTTTATTTACAAAAAAACCCATCTAAGTTTTGTGTGCTTGAATAATCTCAGTGTTCCTTAAGTGTTTTGTCTCCTCGTAAGTTAAAATGTTCCAAAAACTAAAATGTTTATCATGCTTCCGAGATATTGTGTTTTGTTGTACTGCAAACTCAAAACCGGTGTCAATATAGTTAAAAGGGTTTAGTACGAAACATATCAATAAGTTTTTCGATATTGCAGGTTAAACCACCGATTTGTAGTGTCACCAATATGAACGAATATTTGTAAAAAGCCGAAGCTTGATGAGACACCAAAGGAGACAGATGTTCATCGAGTTATCATCTTGAGTGAACCAATTTAATCTTTATACTAGTACAAGCATTAATATCAATATCATTTAATTTAAAGCTTATGTTAGCGTTTCACTTGTATGGCAGACTTTTGTGCAAACCCTGAAATTAATATGGTTTTCGTATAGGAGCATGTTTATTATAGAAAATAGAAAAACTAATCTGGTTTGCTCTTAACAAACCTGTCTGTCATCCCGAATGCATACAGACTTTGTCGATAGTTGATAGTACGACTGCTTGTAGGTCTGTTATTTACGAAAACAGATCGGGTGTTTTAAATTGTTAAAATTACCAATCTAAAGACTTTTATATGAAATACGTCATATACATCTGTCTGTATCTTTCTATAACTTTAAATATTATATCTAATAAATGTGACAGCTTATTAGGCTATACGTTGAAATGGGATATAGTTCTCAATTGGCTGGATTGAATTCCTCATTAGAGGCTGGAGCGCCTTCTAGTGGTGTTTTAGTTAGTGTATTATTTGAAACTTTTGCCAATATTGTTTATATTATTAATTAGCCATTATAACTTGAAAATATATAGGAGAAGACGTCCACTTCAATACATTTATTAGGTGGACCGTAAAGTTTGACATTTACATATTTTCATTGGGGTCCTATTAGATGTATTTTCTTTTCCAATACCGCAAACAGAATATATAGATTAAAACGTGCAGGATATTCACCGTGTTCATCAGTCCATTTCCAGTTTCTTTGAGGGTATAAAATGTGAGGGATTTTGCTTCATTCAATGTTAGACCTGCGAATATTTAAAAAACGGGACTCGTGCGTCAAAATGTTTCACTGTATATACTTATCATTATTATATTTGTGATATATTTGTCTAGAGAGTGTGACAGTGACGCGTGAAGATCTCGTTTGTTGTCCACAGCACATCTGAATGCAGGAAATATACATATAAAAAACGCTGGGATTTATGAAAACGTGACATTTGCGGTTACCGTAACTCCTCCGCAGAACCTCCAGGAATTGATCTCGTCTTGTGTGTGAAAAGCTAAGTGACTGCTTACATGAAGCGTCAAGAGGTCTAGGTCTTTTTATATATATATACACACACACAGTATATGTGTGTATGTCGCTTGTGGATTTTATTTCTTCTCCCTTTCCTTCCCTGTGATATGAAATCTCATTTATGTGTGGTATTTTTCTGCATTTGAATGATGCGTATCCGTTTTGCTCATAAAAACAGTGATGTTGCAACACCACCCCTCCCCCTTCCCTCCTCCTCCTCCTGCGCCACACTTCAGACGTGAAAAGTTCGGAGTCTCCCTTCGCCTTCTCTCATATCACATAGGCACGAGTTGACAGAAGGTAATCCCCGCCATGTGAGGAGGCGGCCTGGGCTTGGAGGCGGGGTGTTGTTCATTCAAATCCTTGTCTAGGCCTATAAAAGGGGAAGTTAAGCACAGGGTATCAGAACAGATGAGAGGAGTGTCTGGCTGGAGTTTCAACCTGGTTGGATCTGGAGAGACTTTGGCTGCGATGCAACAATCTGCCGGGGTGCAAACTCTCAAGGCGCTGAAGAATGCAGTTGTCTGTTTAATACTGCTGCCTCGCTTTCTGATGGCAGCCCTGATGCTGTGGTTGCTAGATTTTTTGTGTATAAGGAAGAAAGTACTACAAAGACAGAGAGACCAAGAAGGGTGTTCCGATGATCCTCCACTGTGCGTTTCCGATTCCAATAGAATGTTTACCTGGGAATCCTTAAAGGCAGTCTGGCACGGCCAGAAGCTGGACTTTTTTAAATCGGCGCACCTAGGATACGTAGCCCCGAACACCGAAGTTGTGCAGCTGGGAGAGCGGCGGAACTGTCGAATCTTAGACTATGCGAAAGGGAAAAGACCGCTCATCCTCAACTTCGGAAGCTGTACCTGACCCCCGTTCATGACGCGCCTGAAGGCGTTCCAGCGGGTTGTCAGCCAATACGCTGATATCGCAGACTCTCTCCTTGTATATATTGAAGAAGCGCATCCGTCGGATGGTTGGGTGAGCTCCGATGCTCCTTATCAAATCCCAAAGCACCGTTGTCTGGAGGACAGGCTGAAAGCAGCAAAGCTAATGAACCTGGAGGTGCCAAGGTGCCTTGTAGTTGCTGATACCATGGAGAACTCCTCGAACGCAGCTTACGGAGCGTATTTTGAGAGACTTTATATACTCCAAGACGGAAAGGTTGTCTATCAGGGCGGAAGAGGTCCAGAAGGGTACAGAATTTCAGAACTGAGGAACTGGCTGGATCAGTACAAGAACAATCTTAAGAATTCCAGTACCGTAGTGATCCATGTATAACGAAGAATAAGGACTAATCTATGTTTTATAGTTATGTCTGGGTCCGCAAAAAAGGAAAAAAAATGTGTTTAAAAAGCTGCTATAAAAAGTATTAACAAGCCACAACTGTTTAACTGTTGTGGTAAAGAAGTATTATGTCAGAACTCTTAAACACTTTGGGTACGTAGTTTATGGTGGTGATGTCAAATGCATGATTAGATTAATCTGCAGGCTACTGTTTTGTTTGGCTCCGTCATCTTAATTGTAACGAGTGACACCTATTATCCAGGTGTATGTTTGTACATATGCTCAATAACGTATGCCAGTTTTTTTATATTATTAACTTTCCGTTTTCTCAAAGTTGTGTATGTTCCAAACTTAAGCATGAGCATTGCTGGATACTCTAGTGTTCTTGTGAAGTTCGGTTTTGAAATGGTTCACAACCAGAAAACCGGTACTGATGTAATTTGATACTAGAGTACTCAGCGATGAGCGGTTTCCTTAATGATCAATACAGCAAAAATGTTTTGTAAATTATGCGTACTTTTTTTTTATTGAAGACATTTTGTAATAAAAGTGAAGAATTTTCATGACGTGTTTGGGTCTCTTCACCAGTTGCGAGAACCCCATGCTGTCCACATGAGTGGGGAGAGGTTCCCTGTTTACGCTGGAGACGTGCTGTGGCGCACCTGTTGTAACTGACAGATTATGACTTTTCCGAGAAACTACGTTTG
Organism: Lepisosteus oculatus; assembly: GCF_040954835.1. Taxonomy (NCBI): domain Eukaryota; kingdom Metazoa; phylum Chordata; class Actinopteri; order Semionotiformes; family Lepisosteidae; genus Lepisosteus; species Lepisosteus oculatus. The sequence goes on along the minus strand of NC_090703.1, from coordinate 11,441,598 downwards.
GTATGTTGCATGGAGTGGGATAGGAGCCAATATAGAGATACGGTAGCTGAGTCTTGATTACTGTCCAATATCCCAGGAACAAACCTCTAAGCATTATCCGCGACCTGCATTCTTGAACACAAGTTTCGTTTATACGGGTCCTACTCTTTAAAAACAAACCGGGATGCGAATTCATCTGCATGTTGGCGACCTCTGTATGAAATTCCATACATCGCGCTCAGACTGTCACTACAGCAGCAATTGGCCGCTGGCATTGGCTCTTTTTCGAGAAATCCTATATCTTTTCTCCATCTCCTTAGCGCTCTCGCGTCAGGGGTGATCAGACCAGAATAAAGGCGTATGCAACCCAAAACGTTAAGGTAACTTTTTAATGTCTATTTAATCGCTTTAGTTGGGGAGGGGTTTGAATCGATTATAATGAATGACGGCCTAGGTTTATGTGGGTTTTTTTCTCCAACATAATTGATGCCCCGGGTGCTTTTATAGATTTTTGTATTTACCTGAGGGAAAAAAAACATGCTTTAATATAAAGCTCCTCCCGTAGTTGAGGAGCATTGATCATATACTAGCCGTGCTGTATGGGGTAAAATAGTAGGCATAAATTGTTCCAGACTGATGGACTGCAGAGGTAGGATGAATGTGTGAGTGGGTTGGGGGTGGCAGTGTGATTTGCTGACTCTTCTCGACTTCCTATAATTATTTTAATCGCTTGGTGCTTTCATAGATTAGTGAAGGGAGACGAGCGTGCAAATCATTTAGTTTTAAGAGAAGGGAGGCCACAGCTGCTGATTTGTATAAGCGGAGTGTTAACCTTACTTTGGTCGCTTGGCCGAGCAGTTTAGTTCCTCAAGAATGCGAACCTTTTTTTTGCTCCCTGCCAAAACTTTATAGGTTTTGGGGAGGAGCGCTCTGGGCATGGAGTGCGGATATCCTGGTGAAATCATTTCTGATTGAAACAAACTGTTAACACCGACTTTGTATTTTTGCAGTGTTCTTACTTACCTCGAAGACTGTGTAGTATATCAAAGACTAAAGCCTAAAGCACATAACTGGTAAGGGTTTAAAAGGTTTAAGTGCTAGTTCTTGTCTCTAAAAAGGTGGATCAATTTAGAGCTTTCAGGAACCCCGTTGTCGCTACATTACCGATCGCTCGTTATAATGAACCTAAAAGTAATTCACCCTGTATTGCGTTTCGAGTTGGATGGAAGTGTTCCTCGGGTCTCTTCACTTCTTGCTTACTTCTCGATAACCCTTCATAATATACCCCCGTGTTTTTTTTTTTATAAGAGTGAATTTATTAAGAGCATGTTTGCTTCGTCTTTTAGATAAACAGTACTGGAGGTCATGTCAGCATTTTCTTCCAACAGTGATAAGTTTAAACTTGTTCAAATCTATGCGTGATATATCGTAAGGTTGTTATGTTATTATGCGGTAGAGATAAGAGGCTGTACGATATTCAAAGTGGTAACGGAAAATGTACAGTTTAAATAACTGTATTGTATTTTTTTCTGACACGGAGAATTTTGCAGAACGGAGCGTGACCCTCAAAGGCGCGCATTCACCAAACATGAAGCATTGCATTCAGGCTCTTTTATTTCCAAGTTTTTCTAAAGTGGCAATTAATGTTTGTGTTTACTGCACAATATTTTGATTCTGCAGTCTTGATTAGGGGAGTGAACCCTAAACCCAAAGTTAAGAACTCGTATCTTATTCGTTTTATTACGTGAGAACGGCACGTTTGTGAACCTGAATTCTTGTGTTGGAGGACTTGACAGATACGTCTTGCGTACGTTTCAGGAACATCAAATCGCATATTAATTGGCTCACAGTTTCTAATTTCCATAACCTCTCCCATTCCATAAAGTGAGTTGAAGCATATATAATCTATTTAGGTATAGATTACGTTAGACATGTTGTTTCATTGTCACGCATTCACTCTAGAATGTGCTGGGTGCTTTAGAGACAAGCTGTGGTCTCCTGTCTCCTGTAACAGTTGAACCCTATCAACAAGACATCCCCAAGTTCAAATGTGGGACATGTCAGCTCTACTCAGATCTGGCCCCAGTGTGTGATGGTTTTAATTCCATCTGAGTTTTCAGTTATGGGTATTTTATTATTTGATTACTTAGAATTCTTACATCACCTATTTAACTACAAGAGATTTTGAGTTTTTGTATGTCCTCTAGGACAGCGTGGGGACAAAATGGGCAGCATCGCTACTTTACGTCTCTCATGTCCGTGGGTATAATTCTGGACTGGGACATTTCTGGAGCTTAGTCTGAGTGGGTGTCCTGTGATGGTGCCCAGTCCAGGATCTCACTACAACCTTCTTAAGGGGTGAATCTGGAACTACAGTGGATGGATTTTATAAGTCATTAAAATCAGCAACATGTTCTGCCACTGAAAATGATAATAAACCTCTAATGTAAACAAATTCTTCTTATTCAATTTAACTCAGTTGCACAGAGTTCAAATGCAGTGAATTCAAGGTGACACTGGGATTACAAAAATGGGGACTGTGCTATTCCATCAGCCCATTAGCCAGCTGTGAGGAGGACTGTCCAAGCATCTGTCCACAACCAGCCAAGTGCTGCTATTGTATGTGCAGGTGGGTTTCAGCTGGCTATGGTGCTCTCACCCTTCTGGACACCTGTGAACTTGCAGTTACTGTACCAGAGAGCCAAAGTAATCCAATCACTGTTGACTCTCTGTGAACTGTGTGAAATAGTGTGAAAAGTGACTGAGCCTCCTGGAGCAAGCTGTTTGAGAGCTGTCTTCACAAGGGAGGGTCTAAATATGACCAGCTGCCATATCACCTTGCAACTCATAACTGGCAGTCCATTGAAGCTAAGCAGGTGTGAGCCTGGTCAGCTCAGTACCTGGATAGGAGACCTCCTTGTAAAAACAAAGGTTGCTGCTGGAAGAGGTTTTAGAGGGGCCAGCAGGGGGTGCTCACCCTGCAGTCTGTGTGGGTCCTAATGCCCCAGTATAGTGACGGGGACACTATACTGTAAACAGGCGCTGTCCTTGAGACGTAAAACCGAGGTCCTGACTCTCTGTGGTCATTAAAAATCCCAGGGCGTTTCTCGAGTAGGGGTGTAACCCCGGCGTCCTGGCCAAATTTCCCATTGGCCCTTACCAATCATGGCCTCCTAATAATCCCATCTATGAATTGGCTTCATGACTCTGATCTCCTCCCCACTGAGAGCTGGTGTGTGGTGAGCATACTATTGGACTACAGCTGCTGTCGCATCATCCAGGTGGGGCTGCACATTGGTGGTGGTGGAGGGGAGTCCCCATTACCTGTACAGTGCTTTGAGTGGAGTGACCAGAAAAGTTTTAGCAATTATTCTTATTATAATCTTTGTCCTATAGGGCTCGTGATTTAGTTGTTTTTTTTTTTTTAGATCTCCTAAATACCTGCTAGGCACAGCTGTCAGACTGGTCCAATTACCAATACTGATCTCATCTTATAGTGTTATGATCCAAGTTGGAGCAAACACCTGAAGACTTACTGGCCTTCCACAATCTGGGCTGGATGCCCCTGTTCTTCATAGCTGTCTTTGCTTGCATGGTCTTTTAGACAATTTATAGTTTTTTTTTTAGTTTCTCCTGGAAACATTGGAATATTGCTGTGTTATATAGAGTTTTATACAGGTGCATATTTTATTGTACACTAGAAAATATTAGTATGTTGTAATATCTTCAGAATGGACAGTGAAAGTCTAAATCTGAATCTGCAAAACGTTCCAGGGCAGATTTTGGTACATCCAACACCTTAGTTAAGTCACTGAATTAATTAAGAAGCTAAACAAGAATCTAAAATGGTGATTACACCTATTGTATGCAGGGAAAATTTAGTATTTGATTATCCTAGACATAGGTATTCATATAATGACTCTCCTTAATTCAACAACTACAACTAAAAATACACTCCTTGCAGCTAAACAAGCTTTTTTTTAGCTGCAGTATCTACTGTATGTTCCTAGAATAGTTCATAAGTTCAATAAATAGAATTTCTGTTTATTTCTGTGAATCCATTAGTTTTGTGTTATTCTATAGAAAATATAAACTCTTAAACCACCATAACTAAACTTAAGCATTTTCTGTTTCTATTTTTTGTATTGTAATTTATGAACAAACCTTAATTGCATTACAGCTGAGATACAGCAAATAGTAAGATGGTACATAGCTTCAGGTCTTGAACATCTCCATAAAAATTGTTAAATCTCAGGCTCTCTTTGTGATAAAGAAATGGCCCAATAATGTTGTGAGAAATTGCTTCATCAATTAAATTGGTCTTAAAGGAACATAATTAAGATACAATACATACATATACAATAAATCTACCATATGATATGAACCTGTTTTCCACTCGTGTTAAGGGTAGTATATTAATGATGTCTCTTAAGTAAAAAGCACAATTGTACTGAAACAAGGCTTATAGGGGTCCAAGGGTCCAGGAGAAAACACCTTTGGATTTATTATACTTTTATAACTTTTTATGTTCTGTTTTACTTTTGCATTCATGAACTCCAAGCTCTCCACACTGCCATGACCTTTTTGTAGTATTATTATCCTATTGTTAATATGTAAGAGGAAACTTCAGCTGTGCTTCTGAAATCAGTGTACAATGCCTGTCTGTACTTCTGAGACACGTCTTCAGCCCCTTAATGATAAGTTGTCTTGTAGCATTCCATTTGCTGTGCATAATCACTTATGAAATATGACATTAATTAGGCCCTATTCAAATGTTGTACCAAATCCAGTTACATTTTGAAAAAACACACCCTTGTTCTGCCAATTTGACTTTAAACAGCTGCTGTTTATTTTGTCATTTTAGTTGTTTGCCAAAGGTACTAGTGTACTCATTAGTGTAGCTTAATATAAATGGCATAACTGGTATTTCTCATGTACAGGTTCTTTGTTCTCATTAGCAACCTTTAAAAGCACACCTCAAAATAAAGCAGCTAAATGTTTCTATGCATTTTGAAGAAGAAACCTCATTTTTACTCTTTTCAAAGCCCTTTCATATGCAAATGGAGCACTGATTTAGGTTATGTTGAAAATGGGTCTTGAACTTTGAAGAAAGTCTCATTCATCATTAGCATTCACGCTTTTTAGTTAAAATAATTATCTTTCTCTTCATGTGCCAATTGGGCCACCTTAGCTTCTATTCACACAGCTCTTCTCAACAGTTTTCGTTGGTTTTTGTACAGAGTTTGCTGACTTCCTTTGAGGGCTTCATTTCACCCAATTGCACTTTGTTAATAGTTATTTAACCCCCTATTGATTTTATTACTCCTCTGTTTAAAACAAAAATAAAGGAAGATCTTGCATGACAAAGTGGTCTACTTTAAAATGAAACTAATGCAGTGGTAAGGACCTGAAGTGTGTTATATTCAGTCAATGTATGTCACCATAAATACACATAGTGATAAACCTTACACCCTACTATTTGAATTAATGACAACATCCTTTTAATAAAGTCATGAGTTTAATCTTTGTGAGTCAAGATCTCTCTTACAGCTGCTGAACTGAGCTCGTGTTGTTAAGAATGAAGGCAATGGTTCTTTTTTTATCACCCCCAACATCCCACTGGCAATGTAAACTATACACAGTAACTTTTGTCACTTGTCTGACCCATTCCAAGTTGGATTAAGTCACTTTTTTATGTGTTTGAGAAGCAGCAAATGCAAATGGATGAATGTGCTGAAAAATTAAATAGTGGGGAAAGGGTCTTTCCAGTGCTGATTCACTATTTGGAGTGGCTGGGCTCCAGGCAGCCTTGCTGCACAAATAGTTAGCTCTGCATTCTTGCACATTCCAGGTTTTGAGTGGGTTTAAATCAGGAAACCCCTGGAGATCGTAATAGTTACATTCCATTAACTACTTCTTCACCAGCACTGCAACACAATTTGTGAAAACTGCAGTTCAGGATTTTCTGGGGGTCTAAGACATAAAAGCTGGTAATACATCAAAGTACATACTGTATTATATATCTGATGATAGTAGGTTTAAGTGAGGCTGAGTACACAAAATGCAGTTTACTTTGCTCTAAATCATGGTATAGAGGCAATACAGAATATGCAAAACACTAAAAAATGTGTTTATACAGTATAAAACAGTGCAAAGAATGTATGTAAATTGCTGGATTGCTGGGTATTGTTGGGAAAATGCTACAGTTTTTATGTTTGCTATCTTCGTATTGTACACAGTGAGACATCTTTCGTCTCCCTGTGGTTGATTTTTTTCTTAAATCATTCTAGAGAAAGAGTTTGACACCAAACATACCCAGAGATATTCATAGTGGTTTTTGTCCAATAGAAAGGTTTTGTCATTCGCATTGACTGGGGGACCCAGGAATGAGAATGAAAAATATTTCCCTGGAAAAGCTTTTCTTTTTTTCAAAACATTGTCTACTGCCTTTGACTCTAAGGGTTATATTGCCAATTACTCCTTGTTCTTCAGGCATTCCTGATTCCACTGCTGAGAACTGCATCTTCCAGCCTTCCTGGAAATGACAAATACAGTGTTGAGAGACAGCATATTTTGTGTCATTATCCCCGTAACAGAATTATCAACTCCAGTAAATGGCTACATTCATAAACCATTCTATACAACCCCCCCAAAAATTAATAAAAAAAACATTTTTTGGGGAAGTGCAAGGTTTTATTATTCACGAAAGTGTTTTACTGCTTACTTATCATGAACTCTTAACCTCAGAGACATGTATTAACTGTAAACATGGTGGACAATAAGTGCAGTGTTCTCATGCATTTAATTAACTTGTTAAATGATTGCTGTCATCCCTCCCAAACTGCCAGATGGGAAGACTGCTGATAACCCTGCTGTGCCCTGGCCCCCTCATATACCTGGAAATCCAGACAAAACTCACCTGGCACTTCTTGGAGGCTCAATGCACGAAGCATGTCTCTGCCTCAGCTACAATATCAGAACTGACCTGCTGCTCCACTTTCCCAGCTATGATGTATTTGTGGTGTGTGAGGGGGTGAGAGGTGGCTTTCTTCCAAAGCCACTTGTTAATAAGAAAAACCTGTACAGCCGAGGCACACCTGATCTTATTGAATAACTTGCTTTCAGAGGGAGAGAGATTCCATATGAAGAAAAGAGATGATAGGATGAAATCCAAAGGGGTATATCAAATCAACCCAGAGAACTATTTCAGGAACTTTTGGGCAGAAAAGGACATGATTGTTTACGCAAAGAGTTAAAGGTATCTGCAATATGTTTCCTAGCAATTAGTCCAAGTCTGGGTTATTTTAACTTCTGGATGGATGGATGGATGATATTTTAGTTTCATTTAGATGACACCTGTTCACTGGAGAGGGGCTGAATTGCCTCCTCTCACCGGAACTAGGTCTCTGTTGTTATGTAACTAATAGCAGAAAAAGAAACGGCTGCCTGATTTGAAGTAATAGAATTAGCTGCAGACAGGTAGGGAAATTATTCAGTATAATGTGCAGTTGGAATTCAGCAGATTTGGCACTACTGCAATGAGAGATTAGACTGAATTTAAAAGAATTCCAAAAGTTTTCACAGTCTGAAAAGGGTGGTTTTAATGTAATCTACAGTAGCAAACAAAAAATCCTTTAAAAAGAATAACGTTTAAGTGTTTCACACCTCAGATCAAACCCAATTTATACATATCAACATCGTTATATGAAAAGTAAAAACGCAGAGATTGTAAGACAAGTCTAAGTCGTATGTATAAATTAACATCAGACCCAAACTGCTGAATTTCCTTCTCCAGTGGAAGCCTTGACAGACTGAACAAACTGAGAAACAAGGGACCAAATGCGAAGTTGGGGCTGGGCACCAATGAGTCAGTCAGACCAAAGTGCTTCTCAAGGTAACATAAAGTGTGCTGCATCAGTAATGCAGTGATGTAGTAACAAGTGTTCTGTTTCTACAGAAAACATTTGAAAAGGCTCGAGAATGGATTGTTTTCAGAACATTTCACAATGAAAGAGGTAAAATTAACAACAGATGTTGAACATTTGCTAGCCTAATTCTGACACTTTTAAAAAGAAAGCTTAGCATTGCACACTGTAGTTTTGAGAGCAGATAAAAGCACAAAACATAATGTTTGAAAGGATGTACATTCATTGGATCTGAAAGTTCCATATTCTTTCTAGACTGTAGCTGCTATGGGCACATGCAAAACATAAAATGGCTGAATTATTCACACAATAAATCTATACACGGGTAGCTTACATTAGTACCAGACTAATGTAGGTCAGTGACTTTAAACTTGAGATTGAAACCAAATGACCATAGTTCCTGGAACTATTTTTTTTTTTGCTGAAGGCAGAAAGTGCTGTGTCACATTTTTTCACTTTTTTCTATTTCGTATCTGCACCGGTGTTTCCATGGATACCTCCTTGAATGGGAAAATGTTTAATCAAGTTATTTTAGCCTCCTAAAGGAAATAAATAATTCCATTATTGTACCTTTGCTTTTCTGATACTTACAGTGTAATGGATTAATCAGAAATACTAAATAAATAATCAAAATTCAGGTCTGTGAGTGCCTGTATGTGGTTTGTATGAAGTCTCGAATTTAGTCACTTGGCTTATGTTGCAGTTAAATGCTATTGAATGAGGTGAAAGTATTTGCGTCTCGAAGCCTGCAGTGCTAATCTTAAATGACAATAAGATTCTTGTCATTTAAGATGATTATTTCTGATTAAATTAGTGCAAGATCTGTTGATTCGCATTCCTCTCTAGCCTGCATTTTTGATTCAGTCGAATTTTACCACGGTGTCCTCTCTACGGTTCAAGCAGGGTGGTGAAGATTCTTCCATCACCCCAATCAGCTGTTCACGCTGTTTCCAACTCCCCAGAAGGCAACAAAGTTGTGCAGTTCAGAGTTATCAATGGTATAACACCAACATGCATTCACAGTATGAATATGAATATGTTTTTTATGCAAACACAGACTGGTTCTGTTGTCTATGTGTCGATTCACCTCTTTTCTTCATTTGGACATAAGTAAGCAAACTGTGACAAAACAAACAAATCTTTCTGTGCTTCAGCCAATAAATATTTCATTTTCCTAATGTCCTTGATCAACAAAAAACAGCACCCAGAGGATGTTTAGAAATGTGTACAGAGCCACATCTGTCTGTGCATTTTAAACAGTAAGGCAGCTAGAGGGCAGCAGTGTGGAACTGTGGGCAGGGCTATGGGCTTGTAAGACTTCTACCTTTAAGTGGTGTAAATTAAATCATGTCAGGTATCGGTCCTGTCTAAGGTATTTTTTTAATAATGTTTCTTTATTAGCCCTATACAATTTCTTGCATTAGGAATGCATCTTTTCACATACCCCAGCTTTTCTCCATGGAGACACAGACACAGAGACAGGGAGAGAAGCTTGGGGTCAGAGCACAGGGTCTGCCATTGTACAGCACCCCTGGAGCAGTTAGGGTTAAGGTCCTTGCTCAGGGGCCCAACAGAGTAGGATTCCTCTGCCAGCCGCAGGATTTGAACTGGCAACCTTCCAGTCACAGGCGCAGATCCTTAGCCACAGAGCCACCGTGCTCAATAAAACACCACCTACTGCTTTATAAAGAGATTTACAACTAGGAGTGATGCAGGTAAAGTAAGATTTGGAACATGAATGACAGCTTAGGGTGACTATCCAAACATAATTGCATAACCCCAAAGGTATACCAAGCTTTTGTTAGTTTCTTGGGCCTTTTCATAAAACAGACATCCAATTTGTTCTTGAAAGCCTGGATTGTAAGATTGTAACAGCTGTTGTTATTACTGAATACTGTCCTTTTTTCTTTTTTTATTGACTTAACACAGTCTTCAGGTAACAGGAAGTCATCCTTTAAATAGATATCTACTGAATAGGATTCTTTCATATCCAAATATCCAGTCTCAAATAGCAAACCAATGAATCAGTCACATCGGGATAGAGATCAGTGTGAACTCTCTGGAACAGACATTTGATGCCATGCATTTCTGCAGTTTATCCAATGTACTGTATGTTAAATGTCTTGATCTTTGGAGTTTAGCTGCTAATATTTTATTTTCCTAGGTAAAAACAATACTCCTACACAGAACAACAGCATAAATATCTTTCTGCCTATTTAGCTAAATGCCATTTGGGACACGGCAGTGTGGTTTTCACTAGCTATTAAATTATTTCATACTGAATGTCATGTGTACTGGAATGCTGTTGTAGGGCTTGTTTCACTCTGCTTGCCTCTGAGTTGAGTAAATCAATCAAATGCCTTAAAAAGCTTTATTTTGTGTTTAAACTTCAATTGAGGTAATCGAAAATTCCCAACAAACCAGGAAACCATACAGAAAGGAGGTAAGAACGTTATGTTAAAGTCACTATAAGTGATGCATTCATACAAAACAATGTTCCAAGAATAGTAGGAGACTTGTCAAAGCTGACATTTAGTTTTGTTATTGATGCAGTTTTCTTTTTTTATTATTTTATTTTTTATCTTTTTCAGGCTTATATATTGTACCCTTCCTAACCTTTGCTTTGTCTGTTTATTCAGAGACCTTGATTTGTAAGGATTTCCCTTCAATCACAGCCCTGTCTGTAAACATATCAAGCTCTGTGACACTAGATGACTTGTTTGTTACAAGCAGCTTGATCTGGGGAGTCACAGTAAAAATGATTAATTTTATTATGTTTCTAGCTTTAACATATTTATAAATCTTGTTCTATAAAAATCATAATGTATTATTTATTTTACTGTTTGTATATCTTCAGTTTGTCATCAACCTAAATGCAAGCTAGAGACTTCAGATCACAGAGTTAAATCATTTGAGGTTTGTACTCTTAGCATCTGTGTTTGCAACTTTGAAAATCTGGCACTTTGTAGAAACAAAATATTCACTTTATTGTAGCTCTGTTGCGCTGAGAAACAACATTTAGTCCAGTGTATTTTTACTTTCTTTCTAAATTTAAAAAATCATATAGAAGCTTAAAGGCTGTGCAGTCATATTTTATTTTTTCTGCGAATAAATTTTAATATTAATATCTATGTATATGCAACTCTAAATTAACACACAAATAAGTACATTTGCACATGATACTGTATGTTTTGATTGGTGTGAATAAGGAGTTACTAAATGATTTTTTTCTCACTGTAAATTAAGTTAGCTTCAGAAATTAATATTTATTGAAGAGTATTCTGGGTTTTATTTGCTACAATGTAATATTGGGTTTTCATCTTTCTGAGCCACAAAACCCAAGTAAAGCTCCATGCCTTCACTGAAACAGTACAGCAAAGAGTACCAGTGTGACTGATTCTGTTGTATGTGCTGTCTTGCTCAATTTAAAAAATGTTTTAAAAACAAACTTTGAAGACAAGATGTCCATAGCCTTTTCTCTTGCATGTCAGTGTGTTGCACAATTTTGTAAACTGAGAGATCAGATATTCAAATCAGAGGAATGAGATGACACATGTGTTGGAAAAGGGAAATTTACAAAGGATTACTGCATAGACATAGAAAGCAGAATGATGAACCCTGTCATCAGAACATCCTTGGGAATTTGTAATATGTACATGGAAAACCAAAAGCACATGAGTTGCAATGTCTGTAATTCTTCCTTGCCTGGAAGACCAGTCTAATCTGTTAAAGGCCATTTTAAAATTCTAACAAATATCTCTCTCTGATTCTGAAGTTTTATTATACACTAGTTGCCAGTGCACATGGACAAAAATAAGAAATACATCAAGGGCGATGTGACTAAACGATAACAAGTCCTTCTTTGTCTTTGTGGCTGCTTTCTCCTTCTCAAATAGTGCACTTGAACACTTGAAAATGTTTTTCATTAAAACCTGACCGAACATGGTGCTCAGATATGAAGCTGGCGATTACAGTACTTGTCCAGCTATAAGACAAACATATACTGTATATCACAAGCATAGCATTTTTCAACTAATGAATCCCTGTTTCATGCACTTCATTCACAGCTGGGACATAGACAGCAGGAGAGCATTGCTTTGAATGGGGAGGCAGCAACGATTAATCATCCCGTTCTCACCTCGCCTGCCCTCAGGTCTGACCCCAAGCTTCTCTCCCTGTCTGTGTGTCTGTGTCTCATGGAGAGCAAGCTGGGGTATGCGAAAAGATGAATTCCTAATGCAAGAAATTGTATAGGGCTAATAAAGCAAAATTACATTACATTACAGGTCACTGACCAACAAATTCCCTTCCACAGTGGAGCCACAGCACCCCCTACAGACAGAGGGGTGCCCTGCAAGAAGGGGGGGGGGTGCCAAATGTCCTCTTGCGGGCTGTCTCAGGGCTTCTCAACACTGGAACTTCGTTCTCATTAAAAGGTTCGCCTTTCTCCTGCTCTTTTGTTTTCCTCTGCGGCATTTTCTTCACTTCCTGAAAACCGTCCTTTTTAGAGCTTTCTCACAGAAAAGCCTGTGTACTAACAGAGACCATGGCTTTGTAGTGCCTAGTCCCACTGCAAACAAAGGGAGCCTTTTAAGTTATCACCTAACCAGTTCCACTGTCCTCTCTGTTTTGCAGTATTTTAATTATATGGTACTACTGCCAGTACAGGTGAGCATCAGATTCTCTCTAAGGACCAATTTTTTTAGGAAGGACTGGGATGAACTTCCTTTCTGAGTCAAGTATAATTGTGTGCAGTGCATGGTAATATCAAGAGTGAACAATGCTATCCTGGGATAAATGCTTGGCACTACTGGTAGTGGTGGTTATTCAAGAATAAAGTCAGGCTACAATAATATACCAATAGGTTTGTTCTAGACTGAATCAGTAATCCCATTTTGTACAATTATCATATGTAGGGTATTGACCGTTTATCCTAAAACCATTAAATATGAAGTGGGACACATAACGCATACGCACATATTCAAGGTTACAGTGTTATCACACCGTGGTATGTATGGAATATGTATTTAGATAAGTTCATCTAGCTGTGCAGCTCTGTGTTGGTCACCAAACGGACTCAAGGTCTGTTAAAGTACGATAAGAACTAACTTTGTATAAAGAGAACTAATTGATTTGCTCCTAACGAGGTTGTCGTGGGAAGGGGGGGATCAACTTCAAAGAACAGGACAAAAACCAGAGTCTGAACCAAATCAACCTGTCATGTACTAACTGAGACTAAATTTTATAAAAAGGGTCAGAAACTTTAGCAGTTTGTCTTCTCTGCAGAGCCAAAACAATGCTGTGCCACTGTGTGTATTGATCTTGGTAAAGGCTGGAACTGCACAAGGCTGTCTCCTGCTCCTCTGTTGATGAATTCGCCTCAGCAAAATAGCTCACATGGAAGGCATCACAATTTAGCAAAGAAAAATAATTCTGAGTACTTCAGCTCTCCTTCAAATATGGCTGTAGCATTTAATCACACTTTTATCTCCTGTCTTCATTAAAGACCTGAAAACACTACAGGTCCATGTACAGGAGCTAAGAAGTTAAACATTCTCCTGCAATGACCTTTCTCCTCCTCATCATTAGTCATATTACTGAGCTCTGATGCCATCTCTGAGTCCTTCACAGTGCACTGTTTCACTTCCTTTATTGTGTGGAAACAATTGAATCAGTGTTTGGCTCATTACAGTAAATCAGGGGTTTCAAACTCTTTTCTTGGAGGCCCTGTGTCTTCTGCTTTAGGTTCCACCCGAGCACTCATTCAGTTTATGCAGTTGGTTGAATTATTTAATTAACCTAATATTTATGGCCAGGCCCAGAGATGTTTTATAAATAACTGCCTGTTTAATAAAGATAATGTTTTAATTCATCAGCTGCAGAGAAACATTAAGAATCAACCCTGTGTTTACAGTATCTAAGAAAATATTGTTTTGATTGACTACTCCGAAAAAAACAGAAATGTTCAATTAAATTCCTGTTTACAATAGATTTCTTCTTTTTATCTATCTATCCATGTTCTAAACAATTCTTCCAATTCAGGGTAGCAGGGGAGTTGATCCAATCCCAGCAAGCAACAGGGACAAGCCTTGCTACACCTGGAGAAGACTTCAGTCCACCACAGGACACACACAGACACAGACATACACACGCTCACACCGGGGCCAGTTTTCCCAGAAGCCAATTAACCTGACAGTATGTCTCTGGGAGGAAACCAGAACAGCCCGGAGAAACCCACACGAACATGGGGATAACATGCACACTTGGAATTGAACCCAGAGCCCCAGCGCTGCAAGGTAGTAATACTAACCACTGCACAATGGGCCAAACATTTCTCATCTCTTAGTGGATTGAACGGTGAAAAGAACTTGGACAACCTGCAGTGTGACACTCCTGGTGCAGTGAACAAATTCCTCACCTACAAGACACCCTTAAACATTTATGTTTATATAGTTGGACACATGCCATGTCATCTTTGTAGATTGTAGATATTGGTAAAGCACTGAAGGGTGAAATATTCTGGAACCTACAGTGCAGTGCAATTGCTTATTTTTTTGCATCTGAATTTTCAATAACTTACTCAACTTGAAGTTCATTGGTTTTTGGTCCTTCCCTCAGTTCCATCCAAAACAAAACGAGGAAAAGGTCTCAGTGAGGCACCAATGACTCCAGGCTGGAGAGGCACCTATGCCATCAGACACAGGATGTAGCGTTAAAGTAGTTCAGAAAGGCAGCTGGACATTTATCAGCTGGGTCTGACATGGTGGTATCCCACAGGGTGCAGGGGTTGAAATACCTTTGGCAGGCATCCACTCGGTCTATAATAGACTTGCATGGGCGCCACTTGCTTTAAATCAGAACCCTTTCTTTAATCTTTCAAGGGGGGTTCCATCGAACTCATGGCAGCGCCAGCACTGCCATAGAAAAAAGCTGCAAACTCAGATATTTATTTTTAGCATTCTTAAGAGTAGGTAAAAAATAAAACCTTCTTGTGAGTGTTTGCTTGTGAAAAATCTGTTTCATCTATTCAGCCAAGAAAGATATAGAAAATTGCAAAAGAAGCGTTTGCGTGTTTTCTATTTCCAAAATCTCTTTGTTTTTCCGTGAATGCCCTGCAGTGTAGTGGCTGAATGTACAAAGCGGTGATATAATTAAGACTAAGTCTGCTCTTTCGCGTCTTTTCTCATCGCTCCGAGCAGAAACACTTCACGTTTTCAAAACCAACATGTCTGAGAGCCAATAAGATAGAGGACAAATAGAAAGTAGGTCACATGAACAAATGATTCATTCTGCAAGATGCAAGGCTAATTGGTTGAAAATTTGATGTAATTTTTGTAGTCTCTCAAGGAGGACTTGGAAAATAATGGACGAGAAGCATGCAAGAAGGTGAACTGGACACTAAGGAGCCAAGATTGAGTTTCATTTAAAAGGGCTTTCTTGGCAAACATACTCTTTTATAGCCTTTCTGTTTTTCATCTTTAAATAGGTCGTTTAGCATCTTTTTTTTTCTTTTATGCAATGCATCCTCCTTTTTTTTTGTTTTGCAGGAAGATCCCACGAAGAGTCAGCTCTGAAGAAGACAAAAATCAAAATGTTTAATGCACCATCTATGTTCTTTCGGGAGTCTCGAAATTGTATTGTCAAGTGCTTGAGTGGTGAGTGCATAAAGGAATGAGTCTGATAGCCTCTACAAGTAAGCCTGCCCTTCTGTATACATCACTATTGGACACTTGATGAAGTTTGCACTGACGCAATGGTGAGTCCGCTGATAAGAGAAAGTTGCTGTCACTGGAGTCGGTGGAGCCTGTTGTACCCACAATCTGATGAATTCGGTTCTTTGTTACAGCTGTAATATGATACAGAAAATAAAAAAATAGTGTGACTTCTAAAGTAATTTAATGCTTTTTAGTGTTTCAGGGTCAAATGGCCCCGAGGGCAAAACCACCCTAAGACATTGTACAACCCTGTTTCATGGAATCAGCAACAACCTCCTCCTTTTTTTCATGCGAACTGTTACATAAATCGATCTTACATTCAGCCCACAGAAAAAAGGCTCTTATTATGATAAAACATAATGCCATATACTTTCACAAATACAGTACTCTTTCACTTGTTTGCTCAACTTATAAAAAGGGCAGCTTTATTCAATTATGTCAAATAGACTTACTCTCATGCAGTCTGATCTTCTATGCCTGTAGGCGCAGTTGCCCAACAAGCGGCACTCTGTAACATTTTTGTTTTCAGTTTTTGAATTCTTGAATTTTTGCCTTGATAAACACTCATGACACATACTTGCACAGCCTCTTATGCCAGCAAGTTGAACCAGGATAACATATCTGGAGCAGTGAAAGCTACCCAAAGACTGTTCATTAAACATCATTGATGAGTTTTTGTCATTGCTGTATATGCCTAAAAGGACCTTTCTGATCTTTTGGACAGGCCTTAAATTATGGATATATTACAGCCAATTCTGTAGTAGCAATGACTCACCCATGTTGTAGATGTCCAAGATATTTACTGCATGGCATTTTCATGGCGGTTTTACCATTTGTCTGTTATGGCATGCAACAGTCCTTCACAACTGATATTATCATGTAATTTATTGGGGATTTTTTCCCTTGTCCCGGATGCTCTGATCTGAGCTCTAATGCAGTGTTTTAGGACGAGACTGTATTAACTAGCCTGTCCGGAGACATTCTCTGCTCTGTTTTCCTGCAGAGCTGTTGATGCAATCCCTTACCAACTCTTTTCTTCAGGTCTTCAGAACAAAAAAGACACGCCATTAAATCGGGAAAACAAGACTCCAAACGATAGAGTAAAAGTTTTTTTTTTTTTGCTGGATTTGGCTGTAACAGTTAAAAATAATAAGTGTAAGAAGGCAAATACACTACACATGAACTATGTATTGAATTTAATCCGGAAAACGGTGATTCCCAGGTGACTGGGTTTCACAAAACAAAACCAGAACGCCGTTACAAAAATTAAATTCTGTCTATTGTAAATTACAGCACCGCTAAAATACAACACGGTGCCTTTTTAACCTTGGGAAGAAAGTGTAAATCTGGAACAAACCACTCCAGAATGAGAAGTTAATGGAGTCATTTATTGCGGTTTTCTCCTGGCACTCGCGCTCCCAGGGGCATCTAGCCAAGCCCGAGAGTCTGAGTGTCGCGGGGGAATTGAAAAGATGTAAAGCTGGAAGCTGAAAGATGTCTGTAAGTAGCAGGAAAGCTTGGTTTCCTATTGTGTGGAGCTCAATTCAGTCAGTGTCCCCAGAGAAAGACCAGTCGCTGAAAGACTAGGAGAGCCCCCACGGCACTCCACGAGCAGCGCCAGCACACGGTCTGTGACAGTAATCTCCACGCCGCCACCTAGTGGACAACATTCAGAATTGCACTGGACCGACAGAACAGAAGGGATGAAGGGAAGCGATTTCCCTCCTCTTCTCATCGCATTTTCTAGCCGCTTATTCCTGATGAGGGTCACTGCGGTAGCAGGCGGTGCAGGGCAGAAGACTTCCCTTTCCCCCTGCAACAGTCTCCAGCCTCTCCTGGGGGAATCCAAGGCGCTCCCAGGCCAGACAAGAGATATAAAGATACAATCCCTCCGACGTGTCCTGGGTCTGCCCCGGGGTCTCTTCCCAATGGGTCGTTACTGCTACACCGCCTCCGGGAGGCGCCTGGGGGCGTCCTTCCCAGACTGGCCACACCAACTGGCAGCTCTCGATCCGGCCGCGTCACGGGAATCTTTTTTACAGAAAAATTAACCCTCTAAAATGAAATTCCTGGTTATGTTCAGAAAAGTGGTGTTGTCTAGAGGCGATAAAACTCCTATTAATCAACTATTAATCAACTCAATGTGAGGTTTACCAACGTCCATTTCCAGAAATTCACGGGTGGTGGTAACACGGGTCTTTACGCCCCCCAGAGTGTCAGAGTAGCTCCCGCAGCGAGAAAAAAAAAATAATCCCAAACTCTGATTTTTGGGCTACCGAGAACATAAATTAGACTAAAACAGGAAGAGGAAGCATTAAAATGAAGCTTTAATCTCTAGGTCTAAAATCTCCTCCATAACAGAAGGAAGTGCAAAAACAAACAACCGGCATAAACATTTGATCTGTTTTTTTTATCCGGAATTACCACAGAAAATATCTCTTTTTGACAAATTATATGAAGTATAAAATCAGGAAAGATAATCCGTATTTAGTCTGCCTTCTAATCTTGTTTCTGGTTAAATGTTTTGCTCTTCTGTATTCTGGTCTCAGGGATTTACAGGCATGAATGCAGCTTACTATAAAGTAACAGGAAATGGGCCATATTTATGCTTTAACATGATTGCTTTCATATAATGAACCCATGTGTCCTGTCCTCAGTATTAAGGAGTCCTTATTACTGTCCTTCCTTGAACCCTGAACCCACAATCCCCAAGTTTCTTCAGCAGAATTAAAAGGAGATATACTGCATTTGGTATTTGAAATAAACACGAACACCTGAATCACCTGTCAGTTTGTTTTGTAATTGACTACCATGGTAACTTGGAGTTTCCGTGCTGCTGCACTGATTATAATCTGTGTTTTTTCTTACACTTCAGTTCTCCTCTTACCACGGTGCCCAGTGTCTGTTTTTCCAGTCCGTAACCACAGTGCATGGTTGTATGTTTGGAAAACAATATTTTTGTTTTAAATCTTGCTGGCCAGATCTTTGGAAATAATTGTTGCATCACATAGATAAGTATGTCCCAGTAGTTTTGACCTAGTATTCATCTTCCAAAAACAATTAATTCCCATCTTATTTTAAATCATCTCAATTTCCAAAAGCTATTTGAAGTGTTTTCATGGAATCCAACAACTATTATTAACTTTATCATTGAATTCATATGTACTTATTTGATAATATACAAATTCTTCATTATTAATTATTAATTACGTTGGTTATTTAGAAAAATATGTATATGCTCTTCTTATTAAACACGGCACACACCTGAATAAAGCCTTTGGGTATTTCTTTACAGTGTCACTGGATTCATTTTTGTTCTTAATAAATAACTGAGAAATGCAAATGTCAGCAGCGCTGGTAGGAGACTAGACCAATCATAGCATGGAGTGGTTTCGTTTGGGAGCAATGTGAGGGAACTGAGGGAACTTCTGAGGGAACAACAGGCTGCCTATAAGACAAGCCTGTCAGGCTCCAACCCCCAGTGGGAGACCTGAGGCAAGAAGCGGTTGTAAGTGATGAGGAGGTGTTAGAAGAGAAGCAAAACAATTAGCGACAGGAAAGGGGATTACTTGGGATTACTTGGATTTATACTTAGTCGGAAATGATGCGGGGGCAGAACGGGGGCGGAGAGGTTAGCCTTGCTGGCTCACAGCACTAAGGCCCTGCATTCAGTTCCAGACCTGGGGTGCCATCTTCATGGAGTTTGTATTTTCCCACCCATGTTCACATGGGTTTCCTCTGGGTGCTCCAGTTTCCTTTCACGGTCCAAAAACATACTGGTAGGTGAATTGGCTTCTGGGAAAATTAGCCCTGGTGTGAGTGTGGGTGTGAGTCTGCCCTGTGATGGACTGGTGTCCTGGCCAGGGTGTATCCTGCCTGGCACCCATTGCTTGCTGGGATAAGCCCCAGCTCTCCTCAGGACTCTGAATTGGAAGGTTAGAAAATGAATGGACATGATGAGGGGTCATCCCTGCACTCATGAGCGTCCATTATAAATTTCATTGCCTTTTCTCATACAAGTAAACGGCCTATGAGAAACGCTTGGTCAGTTTGTGTCCTGTTTGGACATGAATGAAGAAAGAGTGTGGTGTACAAGAGACAATTGTTTTCAACCAAATGTTCTAAATGTTATTCTCACACCAACTTTTAAAATTAATGTATTGAGCCCCTGTACAGTAGGTGTTATTATTATCCTACTGGTCTAAGAACCAGAGTCTGTAGGCTTCCCGTGCAAGAGCCAATAGGAGGTGCGGACTTTGAGCTGTGCTTCATGTAGGCACAGCTCTTCTGGCTGTTTTATCATGACAGTCTCTTTAATCCATGCTAATACAATCCTTGCACAAATGAAATGCATTCAGGGCCTGAAAAGAATAATCTGAATGCTACTACATGCATAAGAACATAAGAAAGGTTATAAACCATGATAATCCATTCAGCCCAATTTGCTCATTTGCTTGCTAGTAACATATATTATTTGTAAAACAATCAGATTACCCCAAGCAGCACAGGGGGGGGGCTCACAGTTTTGCTTTTAAAAGGGAACTGCAATGTTACTTTTATACTTCGGAGTTAGAAAGAATTGGCACTGATGAGTGCATTTCAAACTACAATGAAAGTAAAATGTACACGATAACATGTAGAACCTCCAATTTACATCACAAAAATAGATGAAATTTCCAGGTATGCACAGTACCTTATTCTGCCATCCAGAACGAGGCAACCAAACTTCCAGTGAGGTGAAGTGGCCCTCTTACATTGTGACATGCAAGGTTCTCTATTTTACAAAATGGAATCCCCATAAAAAATCTCAGTGGGATTATTTCCAGGGAGATTTGGCAGAGTGCAAGGCTTTTCCAGTGGACGTGCTTGGCTAGACATGGGCTTCAACATGATTTATGCTGATTTACATAATATCTTTCTCGGCTTCTCCATTATTTTCAATACAAGGAGTAGTCTGATAGTGTCTTAACAATTTCCAAGTTAACCATTATGTGTCGATCATTTCAATTTTTAAACGTTTTTTGAGCAGTGGTGTGTGATGATGTGTTTTTGTTGCATTCCAGGGGTTTCTGTGCTATGGGGATCTTCTTTATAAATACTGTGGAATCCTGTGAAGAAAAGAAAGAAGGCAAATTGGGACCTAGTCTGACACACTGCGTGAACTGTTGTGTAGAAATTCTGAAAATATAGACTCTTTGTGAGAACTTCTGAATTAAATGTCAAATTAAAACACTGGAGCCCTTTTGGTCACAAGCACCCTTCATCATGTGACTTTCCAAGGGATTTCAATAAGATTTCATTTTACTGTCCGTGGGAAAACGATTGGTTCCACCCTGTTTGCTAGATAATGACTTCAAATTTAGTTTAAAAGTAAAACCTCATGTTTAACACATGCCTTTTTCTAATATTCAACATTTGGTGCCACCATGTGCAGTCATTTTAGTTTCATGTAATGCCCATTGTGACATCAAGGTTGAGATTTACTACTTTTCTATACTGTTTTTAATTTACAGAATCAGGGCGCAGAAAGAGATCAGTGATTTAAGTACTGTTTTAAATTATATGAAAACTTGGGTAAACACACAAAAAGGATTTATAAGATTAGACTCAGGTTTAGAAAATAGTCTGTAGTTCTTTTTTAATGTGATTGCTCTTATAAACTATATTAATAATATACAAAGTTATGGAATCACATTCCTGTCTTTAATCCCCAACAGAAGACTCACTCTCTGCACCAAAAAGAAAAGCAATACAAGCCCACTGACAGAATGCCCCAGTTATAAAACTCAAGTCTTTTTTTACTTCTTCCCTACTGAGAGATAATCAAAATAAAGTGCAAAGTGTAAAAAGTGCATGTTTAACCCGGACACGTGCACTATACAGTTTTTTGTTTATTGCACAAGAATAGACATTTTTGCCAGAGTACAGTGATTTTTAGAACAGCCCTTGTTTTAGCTCATGACCTTAATAGAAACAAGCTTACATGCTTTTGAGTTGCAGCAAAGCAAAGAAAAAGTAATTAGGCCCTCGATTTAACATCTTAGGACTGCACTTTACAGCAGTATCTCCGTTCACTACACTGGGGCATTTTTGGAAAAACTAGGCCGGAGTGAAGAGCGCCACCTACTGGTCCACTGACACCATTCACAGAGGAAACCTGGTTTCTCTTAGATGTCTGTTATTCCAGCACTGCTCAGGGTCAGCATTGCTTAGCATCTGAGATCTGACAAGCAGGCTACATCGGGCTAGAGGCTGGCAGTTCTGGGTGGCACGGTAGTTTGCAGGGCCCTGAGTTCTATTCAGGAGGTGCTGTCTGCATGGAGTCTGAATATTCTTCCCGTGTTCACATGGGTTTCCTCCCACAGTCCAAAGACATACTGATTGGGGAATTGGCTTCTGGGAATATTGGCCCTGGTGAGAGTGTGTGTGTTTGTTTCTGCGTGCGCCCTGTGATGGACTGGCATCCCATCCAGAGTGAACCCTGTCTTTTGCCTGCTGCTTGCTGGGAGAGTCTCTGACACCCCTGTGGCCCCGAAGTGGGTAAAATTAATAATAATTATAATAACTCCTTACACTTATATAGCGCTTTTCTGGACACTCCCCTCCACCACCACCAATGTGCAGCCCCACCCGGATGATGCGACGGCAGCCATAGTGCACCAGAACGCTCCCCACACATCAGCTATCGGTGGGGAGTGATGAAGCCAGTACACAGATAGGGATTATTAGGAGTCTGTGATTGGTAAGGGCCAATGGGAAATTTCTGGCCAGGACATCAGGGTAACTACTTTTCAGGAAACACCCTGGGATTTTTAATGACCACAGAGAGTCAGGACCTCGGTTTTACATCTCATCGAGAGGACGGCACCTTTTTGCAGAATAGTGTCCCATTGTGGGACATTAGGACGCACACAGACCACAGGGTGAGCGCCCCCTGCTGGCCCCACTAACACCTCTTCCAGCAGCAACCTTAGTTTTCCCCAGGAGGTCTGTTATCCAGGTACTGACAAGGCTCACACCTGCTGAGCTTCAGTGGGCTGCCCATTGTGAGTTGCAGAGTGATATGGCTGCTGGCCACTGAGATTTTTGATAACCACAAAGATTTAGACATTTTTTTTTATTTTAGCTCCTCAATAATGAATTTGTTTTTTTAAACTGGAATAATCCAATGATTCCAATCAAAAATCCGGAGTTGAAACTGAGCACAGAATTTAAAGAAATCAACAATGATTTTCTTCTAATAAATAATTAACTGATTAACATAAATCCTTTTGCACAGGTCAGTAGAATGTCAGTAGCAACTCAATGTGATTGAAAGGAATATGTATAGAAATATTTTCATTTTGATTATTTACAGTATTATTTCACCGAAAATAAATAGGCAGAATATTTTTTCAAATTGGGATAAGGATAGCATTTCAGAGCAAGATGCGTAATTAAAATTAAAAACACAATTATAAAGAGAGGACAGTTCATCAGTGGGCACAATCCGCATTTGAGACACTTTTCAAAGGGTATTATAAAGTTGTGTACTTTGTTACGTGTTTTTAAATTTGTATTGCATAGTGGATTGTTGGTTATTTGAAAGGCATGTCCACTAGGTGGCAGGCGTGTTCCATTATCCCATCAACTCCTCCGTTCGAGTCTGGTTTGTGGGACAAAGGGATTAATGCAGATAAGCTTTCAGGAATGTTTTGATTTAAAGGGGATTTTTTAAAGTATGTTTTGATTAATTAACTATGACGTTAAACGCTATTTAAAAGGTCAGAGACAAAATTAAATGAAAAAGCATATGGATTGTAAAGCCTAAGCATAATTAAAATTAAATTATGAAAATGTCACGGGATACTACAAGATTCCGTAGCGCGAAGGTTCGTGCTCCTGTAACAATAAATCATTTTCTCATGCGTGAGAAAGACACCAACATTATTTTAACATTCATTATGTAACATTTACATTGCATTTATGAAAAAAACATTTAAGAAATACACTCACTGTATAACCTGGCACAGAAATGGGATAGCAGTGAGGCAGTTTGGGAGAGGCACATTTAGCTCTCATGTAAGAATAAATGACAAATTCTCCCTGTCTGGCTATTTCTACGAAATCATAAACTGGGGGGGATCAAAACACTTCAATAAAATCAAGATGTGTACAATGTCTCTTTGTCCTTGTAGGGGAAATTCCTATGATCCTTACAGCTGGGGGGGGCAGTTTTCATAACCTTCTATCTCTTGGATAGCTCGATGGTCGGGACGTGACTGACTGATTCTTATTCAAAGCGAACCCGAAATTTCTCAGAATGGATCCCGGGAGCCGGTCGCGGCGAGCTGGCTACCGCGGGCGGGCGCGAAGGAAAAGTTCGTTCGCACACTCCTGGCCGGTAGGCGGCAGTCTCGAGTCTCTGTCTAGCCCCAGAATTACTGAGAAACACCCGCTTGCTCGGTGCAGGTGTGGTGTGGTACAGTATTCCTATTCACATCCTGCGCGGTTCTTTGACTGCTCGTGAAATGGGCGATCTGTCGCGGGTGGACCTCACCGAAACCTTCACGACATCGGCTTGTGTCGGACACGGAAAGAGAATGATGAAGAACAGAGCAATAATAATGCAGACCTGAAAGAATAATACGATTCACTTATCCGTCTGAGAATTATAAGAACTCGTGTGTGCGAGGCATGTAACTTTGAATGCTTTAAAAATGCATTAACACATTTTATTTTATTATGTCTTTCTGAACGAATAATAGTTGCGATTTTGAAGTTGGTATAATAAAGTCCTAACCTTCCTGCGCAAGTGAATTCAATTTTACTTTAACAGACTGTAATGCAAAGGTCAGCAGTAACTGCAAAAACTGTTTCTTTTCCGCATACATACCAGTCCTGACATCAGAATCAGTGGTACTTTGTTGTTTCGTGTTTCTGAAATTCCCCCCGTTTTATTCCTTGAGATCGCTCAGTGGAAAGATCCGAACTCAATGGGGGCATCTGCAGCTCGCGTGCGCCTTCCAGCCCTTCTCGTGGCCCGACCGGGATGACAGAACGGACCGGGATGGAGCCCGAGATCTCGGCCCAGCTGGAGGGGGGGGGGCAGAGAGAGACGTATGGGTCACCTGACCGACGGGAGCCAATCAAAAGCGAAGGAGCGGAGGCGAGCTCCTGCAGTGAGTGTGTATGTGAGAGAGAGAGAGCGAGCTTAGGTACCAGAGGCAGTGACTCGGGAGAGTGTCGGCAGGGGGAAGAGGGAGGTTATATTTCTGCAATGCCGAATAAAGCGAAAAAGGAGAAGGTGAGTCGGTGCTTTTGTGAGTTCCTCGGGTGATAGGGAGCCCTTGTTGTGGAGACCCAGGGTGATATTTAGGTAGTACAAAGTATGTGAAGCTCGGGGCCTAGCCCTTTAGCAAGGATGTCGCTTGTAGTCTGTGCTCTGTCGATTAACTTGTCCAAGAGTGCTCTGGTAACCGATTTGTTACTTCTGCCTTACTAAAGATGGGATTGGGAAGAAAACTTCCAGCTGTGGTGTGTTTGGACAAGAAAAGTCAGAACTGTAGTGCGGAAATGTGACTCGAGTCGTGTAGTTCATTGTTTTCCGATTTTGGCGGAACGTGTGTTGCAGCTTTCAGTAAAGTTACTGGCGAGTGTTGTACGAGTTAACTACTCCTCCGGTTAAAAAGATGCCTGTGCTCTTCTCATTTGAAGTGAGGCGCAGCTGAAACGGAGTACTCCTTTTTATTTTAAACGCTCTGATTTTGTTTTTTGAAGTTGAAGCACGTGGGCGTTTAAGTTTTTTTTTAATCCGTGGTTTGATTTGCCTTTTTCGTGTCGCGCTAGCTAAAAATATTATCTTGACGCGAAGAAAAACACGTTGATGGCGATGCAGTGGAAAGACTTCGCCGAGAATCGAAAACAGAAATCGGGACACTGGAAACGCCAACATGCAAAGTTAATCATTCGTGTAAATTACGCAGGCCAGGAGGAACGAGTGCATCAACGCAATTTCCCTCTTTAATTTTTAAGGAGCCTGCGAAGTCTGGGAAAACTGGCAAAGCTGGAGTCAAAGATGGACAGGAAAGTTCCGAACACGAGGTAAGCAGTCACGAACTGGGCTTCTGGTTCTGGTATCGTTTGTTTTTAAGACGGGTTTATTCGGTGCTTCGAAGTGACATCGACAGATTTCGGTGGGTTTTACAAACTAAGAGATTTATGCTCTTAAAAATTAAAGACATACTTTTTATGAGGATGTGAGTGTTAAAGGATCTTAAATAGTTGTGTAGTAGGGAATTGGCTTTAGGCGAACTAATAAGATCATATTTAGTCTACTAGCCCATTGTATCCGTGAAGTCACTTGTGTGTTGCTGTTTATATGATACTGAGTTGCTAACTGAGTTTTACATTTCGCTATAACTCTATACTCGTTCCCATTTCGGTGGGTTTGAAAATGGTTTCACGTTAGTTCTGGGAGCATTTACACAGTCCTTTTCTGTTTACTCTTGATACATTTATCCAATTCTTGACAGGCCCAGATTGGTGAAAGGTAAGAATAGCTTGACATGAGGTTGCTGTTTTGCATAATGTACTAAAAACGTAGCTTGCTGCACTACAATGGCTAGATTAACTTAATTATAATGTGGTCTGCAGTTACTGAGTTTTATATACTTTTCCTCGGCAATTAAGTTATGTTTGTGAGCTCCGCAGCCTGTCAGTATTCCACTCTGCCAGTGCGTAAATTGTGTTCATCCTTGTGCCTGTCTGTCGTTTGTTTTGCTAATTGCTGCACTCTGAATTGCCCTGCATGGATAAAGTGTTGTGTAAGTGCGGAGTCCTGTTTCAGGGGGATTGTGAGTCAATTTGTTTGCTACGAGCAAGCTGTGTGTTATTTTGATTTTTTTTTTAAAAGATGACTGGCAGGTGTGCAATCAACACGGGATCCTTACACTTTAAGCATGCATCATGTGTCGGATATTTGATTTACCGTTTTATGCATTGCTTTAATTCAATTAAAAGATGCTGTTTTAAGTCTGGATCCTCAAGTCACATTTGTGTGTTTGTGTGCATTGGCAGTGTTGGTCTCTGGGGGGGTAAAGAAGGCTGTGAAACACGAAATACACATTTCACCTGAGGAGACTTTGTGCCAGCTCGGGTCACTTAAATACTAGAAGCACTGCCCTGTTTCTTATGTGCATGCAACAGCACTTACCCTGTGGGTAGCTGGCACAGTCTCTCAGTCAATGGAAATGGCTGCAGTTTAGAAATAGGTTTATGTAGTAGGCATTAAGTTTTAGATTTTTTTTTTTTCCTGTGCTGATCCAGGTTATCTATTCAGTGATTTGTGGCAGTCAGTATTTGGCAAACAGTCGTGCGCACCAACTTATTTAAATCTGTAATAAGCAAGCTGTTCAAGTATTAGTAAAAGTACTCTGGAGTGTGTGCTGTGGGCTGCTTGTTTCCATATGTGGGAAATATGGTGTACTAATCAGGACTGCAACAAATGAGTTCAAGATTAAGTGTTTTTTTTAAAAAGAAGTATGTCCTTAAAATGCATCCTTGATAATTTTTAGTGTGAGAGAACATGAAGTATTCTACATCAGTGTGACCATGAACTCTGAGGTACCATCACATTAAAAAGGAATTAACAAAAAAGTTTGAAGATTAACAGTTTATTGTGGCAAAATCCAGGCTTTATTTACACTGCCTTAAGAGCTTGGCTTCCTTGAAGCTTTCGGTGGTTACTGTAGCCAGGAAGGAATTTCTGGTTGTCCCAAGCTATTGTGTTGTAGTTCACCTGGAACATACCCTGTATATGAAAACAGTTGATCCGTGCTCTCTGAATCTGGTTTAGGGTGTGAAATCCTGCAATTTTTAAAATCCATGAAAATCTGTTTACATAAGATAGATCAAAGTGGTGAGACGTATCTAGATCAAATTCGCTAGTGGAGCAGTCTGTCTGGGCATAGCTTAAATAACACAATTCTTAGATGTTGCCCTTAAATCATCAGTTTGTAAAGACATTGAACATGTGAGGTTAGAATAAAGTCAGGAATGGCCAAATGTGTTCCTTGAAAGCAGCAGGGTGAGCTCTTTTTAATTTTTCTCTGGATTTTTAAACTACACAGTTGAGCAAATTGCCTGCATAGGTCTTCCAAATGTGTAAAAATAGGTGGTTTAAAGGTAACCACGGTCTAGCAGTTTTATAGGTCTTGTAGGAAATTGACCAGTTGTGTTCCTCTACTTAAGAAATCCTGGTCACAGGTCAAACCCGTGTTCTTGGGTCTTTACCTGCTCTCAGGTGAGCGCCTTCATGATTTAAGCCACTAGGTGAGCTCCCTAAATGATTATTGGTTCATCATAAAAAAATTAAATGAAGCCAGCAAATATGAAAAATAACTACAAAATGTGTGTGCATTATTCAGTTGGAGGATTTTGAAGAAGATAATCGTTTTTTTGCAAATATGCACTCTGTTTTCAAAGGAATATCTGTGTCCCATTTGTTTTTCCCCTTGACATGGGGATAAATTGGTTCATAGCTGTTCCAAACTTATTTCTAGGCCACTTCAAAAACGGAATCCAGATTTCACCAAAGGAAGGGAAGGCTATACTCTTCTTGTGGATTGCTAAAACAAATGCATTATTTAGAATGTCAAAATGTAGAGCCTACCAGATTTTGCCAATATCCTATAATTCTGGGAAAAATCTTAGTTTCTTCACTCTGCATGATGCATGATTTTCAGTGTCTGCGATTTAAGTTGTCGTTTTATTTTGCAACGTATACCTTTTCTAAGCCAAACGGAGTACTGAATCTGATGGGTAAGTCAGTGCAACAAGATGGACGAACTGCAGTTTCTGTACATTGGGAAAGGGAAAGTGAGCCTTGTTGCTGACTTTTGGACACTTTTAGGTTAAAATGAAAATGCCTTTGCAAAAAGGCCTTTTTACTTTTGTACCGAGGACCCTTCACACAAAAAAAACACGAAGTATCTTTTTGCATCGTTTGGTAGGGGTACGTGAGGTTAGCGAGCTAGTTTCAGTGGAGGTGTCAGGTTTGTTTTCATTCCTGTGCCCCTGCCTTGTGGCCTACCTTCTCTGACTAATGCTTGTCGAAATGTAGCCACTGGTGTTTGGAATTGCACTTGAGCTCTTAAGCCTGATAAGATGAAAACCCCAGAGACTAACACACACCCACATGATTATTAAATGCCCTTTTAGACTGCTTAATTTTTATTATTTATTCTCCTTAATTTATGTAGGAAAGCTTATTATTTTTGATACAAGTGGTAAAAAAGTTTAGGGTTTTCAGCTTAATTGAAGCTGTTCCTCTTGTAGAGCTTATGGACAGTATTTTGAATTCCAGAGTAGTAGTGAAAATGACAACAAAAGAAAATCCAGCTCTTCAGAGTACGTAGTGTAAAAAAGCAAAGCAAGGTTGTTTTTAACGGATACAGACCAGTATCTCCTGTTTTTGTACAAACTTCCTTATCTTTGGCACCAGACAACTATAGGTAAACTGGTCATATTTCTGCTAACCTCAAAAGTAACATGTTTTTGTGTGTGTATAAACACTCCAGCACAGATCCTTGTTCTAGAAATGGTGGAAAATGTGATGTTCATTTTACTAGGTGCAACAAAGAAATCGCTTCTATTTTGTACATTATTAAAGCTTCCTGGAAGTATTACTAAGGCTTTTAATATTTGTGCATAGTAACAATCTTCTTGTGTTCTGTTGAAATGCTGTTAAATAGGTGGCAGTTTTTGTTTATTGACATTTCTGCATCTTTATTTTGCAACCATCTTAAAATTCTATTAACTCCCAAAATGTAACATGTCTGTTTGCAGCATTCAGTTTTGCTATGTAACTTTACAGTGAAGGTTCTTAAGTTTGAGACTTGGATTGTTTGGATCAAAATGAATTTGGAATGGAACTGATAGAGAATAATTGTTAACAATAATATGCAATTGTGGAAAGTATGATTATTGCATAACAGAAGAACTTGTACACTATACTGTAATAAAGGTGCCATATATCTGGTGAGATGTAAAACTGAGGTCCTGTCTCTCCCGGGGTTCTTTCTAAAAAAAGAGTAGGTGTGTTATCCTGGTGTTCTGGCCAAATTGTCTCTTACCTTTACCAGTCATGGCCTCTTAATAATCCCTGTTATTATTAACTGGCTCTACTGTGTTCTCCTCCCTGCTGATAGCTGATGTGTGGTGAGCGTACTGGCACACTTCAGGTCCCCATCATCATCAGAGTGGGGCTACATATTGGTGGTGTTGTAGGGGAGTCCCCATTACTTGTAAAACGCTTTGAGTGTAGTGTCCAAAAATGTGTTATGTAAGTGTAAGGAATTATTATTCAGTCTGAAAGAAAATAAATCAAATGATTTAACAATTGGCTGTAAGATAGGTGCTGGGATATTAAAATGTAAGAGCTGTACTAGAGCTTGAAGTTCTCCCCTGTACTGTGCTGGATGTTATGGTCGGAAACAAGTTATTTTCCTTATGTTCTGGCAGATGCTGGGTGTTGTATGTGTTGGGTGTTGAATAATGTTGCATTCAAAGGAGCTCTGCTGTGTAAGTGAGAAGCTTTCCTTCTGGTTCAGTGCTCATCTGAAATGACAGTAACCCAACCACCATGCTGGCTAGTTCGAGAACTCACAGCCTTAAGTATGAAGACATTTATTTTCAGTCTAAGTGTTTAAAAATGGGATAACTTGGTAAAAGTCCTGCACTGAACTAGTATGTATATACTACATTGCCGCCTTCCCAGTCTAATTGAATCTTCACTGTCTTTTTGTTTGACAGTCATTGTTAGTCTGTGGAATTAGCCTCAAGCAAACTGTCTGCAGAATATGACTCATGGCCCTCAATTTGGTGGCATTTTTTAATAAATCCTGAAAAATATAAAAATGGTGACCCTTTTCAAAGGTATATTTTTAGAACACCTAACATTGTCGATCGTGTAACATTGTCGAACCTTCAGTACGATTACGAGGGTTCTTAACTGATCTGACCAGCAGCTGATCTTTATGTATAGAATTTAAGCCTGGCTGATTACTGCTTCAGTTATTAGTACTGCTGTTTTTGTTTCTTGGAAGAAACACTGAAGACTTAACACACTGGGTCCAAAATTCTCGTGTATACACAGAGTTCTCGACACCAGCATTGTTTACAAGTTTCAAGCCAACATTTAGAAAGCTCTGTCTACACCATTAGGGACTGGAGGGTGGTATGTCATTGTGTATGTGGGGGCTATTAATATAAAATATTTTTATTGTTTAGCCTCTAATAAATACAAGGCAACACATTCCCACAATAAAAGCTTCTTGTATTTGGGTTAAAAAATGTTCTCGTTTCAGAACTCAGCTGGAGTATTCTTATTCCAAATTAGCAAATTACTGTACATCAGTAGTGGAGTCTCGACAAATGTGGGATGGTGCATTTAAGTTAAATTAGGTTCAAGTTGTGCGTTTATACAATTAAATTGTGAGCTTTTCCATTGTATAAGATTAGGTTTATTATTTAAATTTTTTTTGCACATAACGGGCAGAAGAGAAGAATAATATTCTGGTTAAATACATGGTACCATCGACAGTGAATGATTATCCCTGTTTTGTAGCAATGAAATATGGAACCTGGAGACTTTGAGACTTAACCACTTCTCGTGAATTTTGTGTTACAGAGTTCAAATAAGAAAAATAGCAACAATGCCCCTCCTACGACACAGCTAATGAAGGTGAAACTGCCTGGCACGCAGACTGCAGTGAAGAAAGAGAAACGTCAGAGTTCGTCCAGGTTCAGTCTTAGCAACAACAGAGAGCTGCAGAAACTTCCGGCTTTCAAAGGTACTGCACCTCCTGTACAGGATTTCGTTAGCACGTGTGCCATGCACTTGCATACGATGCCTTCTGAATTTCTGTTACGTTTTTCACTTATCAGTGTTTTGTGCCATTGTGACTTTTTTTCCATTTTTAAATTGTTTTAGGCCCTATACTGTAGTTCCAAGTGAGGGTTGTATTGGCCCTAACTGACAGCTGGGTGCTGTTTATCATAAATGAAGTATTTATCAAAAAGCAGATGCTCTGTTAATTAAGAAAACTTGAAAGCACCGTGTTTTGATGATTGGCTTGCCTGAAAAATAAGGTTTGAAATGCATGCAGCACCAGTGAGCTTGCATCCTGTAGTCTTAACTTTGAAATGTCATGGTTTTTATACTCTGTTCTTATCGCGGTCTGTAAGTTGCGAGTTGCAAAATCAGAGCTGCAGAATGGGAGGAAGGCGACTTGGAATTTTGTTGGTCTGTATAGTGTTTGCGTCTTGAAAAGATTTTTGTTTCCTGCATTTTCACTTGCAAAGTAAATACTAAAGAATGTTTACATACCATGTAATTGTATTTCTGCATCGTGCTTTTTGTTATTCTGTGTGATTTTTCACAATAGGCCTTTATAATGGTTTTGAAACGGGCAAGCTGGCATTTGCTTTTGCTTGGAAAAAGATTGCTTGCACTTTCAGCTCTTGTTGTCAAAGGAGACTTCTCATATACCTGGTATCTGGAGTGTAGATTACACCTAGTACAGTTGATATGAAGCACTTTTGCAAACATTGATGCAGTGGATCATGAAATAGCTAAGCCTGATAAGCATTCCTAACATGTTAGCTGTCTTCTGTGTTTAGATGCACTGCATCCCAGCTCTTAATTGCTTTGTGAAGTGGCTAAAAGGCATAGTAGTTTGCCAACAAGCACCCCAGCCCGCATAATTCTGAAACAAATCTAAATGACCCCTTCCAAGACGGATCGTTCTTTTTTTGAAGAGTGTAATATTGGAAGTTTCATGTTTTTGGACTGTCAAAATGTCAGAGAGCTTCCTCGCTGCTGCCTTCTATAAATTAAAAACACACTTTACAGAAAATGAATTAGTGAAGAAAAATAATTGCAGTATCTGTATCCCCAATGGGTAACATTGACCTTTTATCTATATTTTAAAAGGATGATTTGTGTAGCTAGTCGTTCATCCACTATCTTAGTTTTAAGAAGCCTAGGTTAAGGACTGAAGTATTAACATTTTATAACTGTAGTGCATCCTGACAACAAGGCTTTTAATGTTCAGTAGGTGGCATGGTACATAATTTATAGGATGGCTGCTGCTTAGCAATGTTCTGTGTTATCTAGTAGAAATATTTATCTAACCTTTGTATTACGAAAAAGGTCATAACCATCATGTTGTATTTGCTAAATAAAGACTTGGATTGATGTTACATAAGAGAATTCTTCATGACTGTAGAATCATAAAGACTTGTACATCATGACGGATGTGCTGCATGTTTAATGAGAAATTTAAGGTTTATTTTAAAATGGGTTGATCATTGTTGTGTTGTAAAATGCATTCCTGTGTAGATGTGCTTTTATGGAGAGTTTTCAAATGCCAGATTGGTGATTTACTGCTAAGGCAGTATGTATTTCCTGGATGTAGGCTTTCTCCTGTGATTCATCGTCGACACCAGCAGATTGACGTAATGAGGGATTTGCCCCAGATAGTGTTTTGAAGTTTATAGACTGAAAGTGCTTGTTTCTAAAAATATACTCTGTGTGTCAGCAATGCGTTTTGCAAAACATATTCGCACATAGGAGCTGCAAAAAGATCATGTACTTGTATCTGAGTAGGTAATGCGTAATGTAGTGTACTGTTGAGTACCCCCTTTTCTAAAGGTTTTTTTTATTCTAATTCCAAATAGTTCTCAAATTATTAACAAATGTTGGCCTGCTGACAGTTATTGTGCTTTTGGCACTGCAGTATAAAATCACAAGAAAGAAAACGAGTCCTGTTATGGTAAAGGAGAATTGGACACTATAAAAAAACATTTCTTGAATGAATTCTGATTGATCCGGAGTTCATTACTAAACTATGCAGGGTTTCCAGGGACAATACTTTTATCTGTAATAGTTTACAATTTTGGCTCTTTTGTACTGATGGAAGTGGAGTGCATATACTGTACAGTACTGCTCTGTGCAATTAGGTAAAATATAACCTTGCAGGGATACATTTTCTTTTATGATTGTGCTACTTATTGTGAACAGTGACTTTGATTCTGGTCCTGAGGTGCTATCTGTGTGGAGTTCGTATGTTTTTCCACTGTTCACCTGGATTTCCTCTGGGTGTTTAGTTTTCTAGAGTTTTTCATTTCGCAAAATAGGAAGGTGTCGAGAAATACTCTCACTTTCCTTGGGAAAATGTAGAAAATGTTTTACTCCTCTTTAGGCTAATGGAACTCTGCAATCTAATCATTTCTAGCACGTTTATGTGAAGCTTTTAAACAGTTTTGAAAGAGCTCTTGTACTGCTGCACTGCAGTCACAGTTTTGTCATGCTTATGCTATTAAAGTCTTGCTGCATCTGCGTAAATGATTGATAATCTTATCTGCTATTACATGGAAGAAGATCTTAAGCAGCTAAATTGTAATTAGATGGCTTTGCCTCGTGGATGTCCTGCAGGTGATGGGGAGTTGCAGAGTAGCCAAGGTTTGTAAATGAGCAATAATTGCAGCTTTGTCATGACTTAAATGCATTAAATGTAAAGGCCTCATACACCAGGAAAAGGATAAGTCCACTTACACGTTCTCATCTAACCCTTCTACCTTCTCGCTACACATACAGGAGAAGTACTTCTCTCACCTACAGCATTGTAAGCCTGTTGGAGCCTGTAAGGTCACCAGGGTCACTACTGCTGTGTAACTGGGAGCCAGAAGACTCCTGCCTGTCTTATCCCACCCTACCTTTGGCAATGCTCAGCAGGCTGTGTGGATTGTGGGAATCCCAGTCAGTCCGCTCGTGACCTGACTCTGGCTCACAAGCACGATGCAAATTGGATTCCTCTTCAATTTTTAATACAAATTGGTAAACAGTGCTGCATGAGTTTCATTTCCTCTCTGGAGTCAGTGGATTTAAACAGTATTTTTAACCCTAGTAAATATTTATGGAAGCATTATTACAATATTATTTCCACAACATTGTCCAACTAAATTACAAACAAAAATGGGATGCATGATTCAAATTCCAAAGTACTTGCCAGTCGTTCAATTAATGAAAGAGTAACTCCTCGAGCAAGCATCCACACCTTTCCTGTGATAGCCTTTGTTCTTCATGTTGTACCTTTTTGTTGGCGAAAGGGGTTAAAGCGGTTACAGCATGTTAGAACGTGAAAAGGTCTCATACCATCACACAGATCGGTGTTTTCACATGTTTGTGGACTGTAGTGTGGTTACAGCCCTGTGAGGCTAATAAGAATTAAGAGGTGGAGTAAAGGAGCACAAGATCTCTTCCCTATTGTATCTGTATCTGGATTGCAGGAGAGGAACAGGAATGCATGCACTGATATTTATATATACTTGTATGCTCTTTATACTGCAACCCCCCCCTTCCCACCTAAGGAGAAAAGTGCAACTAAAATGCAGACTTCAAAACCCACTCATTAATAGCCTCTTTTTGTGTTGTATTTGTTACCTAATTTAGGAACCCCACAATGCCCCATACAGCTCTATTGTTGGTGCTTGCTGATGCATTGCACCTTGCCGATTGAAAAGAGCCAATCTGTGTCTCGGTTACTGAACTGCAATTACAAATGAACTTCCCCTGAGCCAAAGCCAAGCTTGCATAGAAAACCAACCAAACAGTCTGTCGCAGCCCCTTGAATTGCACAGTGTTAAAGCCTTTCTAGGTATTTGTTAGAAAATCTCTTCAAACAGTGATTGAAAACCTTCAGGTTTTTTCCAGTTAAAGGTGAGAACCTACAGAGCTGAGTGTTTCATAGATCTACAGAGATTTTTATATTGGTGTCGGAAGTCCTTGCCATCGCTGAAAGAAGTGGCTAAAATCCTCTTGTTGGAAGGGACATTGGATTCTCTTTTATATGATCTATCAGCTCAATACCAAGGGGTCCTGCAAAGTGTTCGTGTTGATGGAGAACAAAAGTGCAGATCAATAATGCTGGAAATGGCAAATGAGAAGATCGGCACTCTTCTCTGAGTTGTGATTTAGCTATAAACAGTGTTTAAGTTAATTTAATCCAGACACAAGGAGAGTTAGGAATCTCCCCGTGTAGATGTTCTTACTGATGTTGGACATTAAGTTTTGCAAAACATTTACATTATCATGACTAAATAGAATTCACTATGTTCATATTTTTAAACCGTTTATAGCATCA
Organism: Lepisosteus oculatus; assembly: GCF_040954835.1. Taxonomy (NCBI): domain Eukaryota; kingdom Metazoa; phylum Chordata; class Actinopteri; order Semionotiformes; family Lepisosteidae; genus Lepisosteus; species Lepisosteus oculatus. The sequence goes on along the minus strand of NC_090703.1, from coordinate 11,405,793 downwards.
GACCAGAACATCTCAGGCTGGGGGTAATCTCAAGATGATAAATTAAGAGTTGTACAGTACATGCTTTTTGTTCTCTGGATAGTGTTGCCAATCATACACAGGCCTCTTCTCCAGTATGATTTATCAAAATTGTGCACTTGATGGTAATCCACAGTCTCTCCTGTCTTCAACTTTGTTTTGTAAGACTGATATAGATATTTCAGGAACTTTCCCTTCTCTGTATGATAGCATTGACACAGTAATCCTGCCCCCTAGCTCATAGTATTCAGCGACTTTAGTGAAATAACTAAACAAATGGGAGCTTGTTGTTGGAGTTTAAAGTAATAGCTTAAAGGTACAATAACCTTCAGAAACTATCTCCCATTCACTCTATAAATACTTAGTGCAACAGAAGACTGCAGGGCCACGTGCTTTGACACACACAGCATTTCTTAATTCATAAAGTACATGTACTTTGCGCAAGGACAAAGGCTCTTCTTAACTTCATCAGAAGAGTTGTTAATGATTGTCAGTTTGCTTGCTTCGGTAAGGGCTCAGTGGTCCCCGTGTTTTATTAAGCACATATGGTTTCAGAATGATCCATACAGTTATTGAATTATCAAGCTGGGGTTGGGTGACCTGTTTCACTCGAAAGGCAAGATTTCTTGAGCGTTTCCCTGCGGTCCTTTGAAAGGTGGCGCCACTGGTTTTGCGCCTTGTTGCTGAAGATCTTACTCCGGAGTTCCTCTGCGTCACGCGAGTCCCAACCAGCGAAGCAAAGGAACTTAAACCACTTAAAACGCCTCAGATGAACAGTTTCTACATTCTGGATAAACGCTGTCCTTGAGGTTCGACTGAGATGTTAGTTAAGGTTGTGGTAACTGTTGTAGCAGATCTTGAGCAGGTTTATACAAGAGGACAGTAATGTGTACCAATATAAAACGGAGCTAATCCTTTAACCAGTGTGGCAGTGGTTCATTACTTTTTTGTCAGACTAGTAATTTATTAAGAATCTGATCTTCAGAAGCATGTCTGTATACTAGCTCTAGGCTTCTCATGTTGTGCTGTTCTTTTTCCACCCATCACTCTTGAGGAAGGCGTACTTATGAATATAACATTCTGGGGGTGGGGAAAGGATCAGCTGGTGAGCATAAAAGTGTTTGATCCAGTTGATTTACATAATATTAATGGAACAGCTGTCCCAAGACCTGTAACCAGATAACATGGATCCTGTTTTAAAGGAGAAAAACAAGGGGAGATCTTTGCTGATTGTACTTATAATATCTGTTGCAGAAATTGAAACAGATGTTGTGTAAGCTGGCAGTTCAGTTACTTTTACAGAAATGACTACTGTAGATGCAGATAATCTTCAGAGTTTTTTTTTCTTCAAGCATTATCTGATCTTTCCTTTCTATAAATCTAAAGAAGGTAAACCTGAATGACTTGAATGGTAATGCACCATTGAGATGTGTGCAGCAGGCTTCTCGGTGTGAAAATCATGGCCTAATGTCAAATATGGTAATACCTTTTAAATTGAAGTGGAAACTGGAAGTGCATTTAAAACCAAGAACAGGAGGCACTTTACACAGAAGGTTGTGGGAGTGTGGAACAAGATCCTCAGCCATGCTGTTGAAGCGGGTGCTCTGACTTCCTTTAAGAAACGACTCTTGTTTGTAACCTTCCTTATGTTCTAACGCACAATTTTATTAAATCAGAGGGCTGATAATTGTTTCAAGCTATTATTTCATAAACCTAGATAGTTATGGTTAAATGAATGGCTGCCCATTTCAGTATGGTAAAATGTTCAGTTCAGACTCCCTGTTCAGTGTTTGCATGTGCTTCATGAGCTGTTTTTGTGCTGTTGACGTTAGTCCTTTGAATCTTTGGCTGGAAAATGCTGTGCTTGACTACTTTTGATTTAAGTATTGTAATGCTGAGCTTGTCTGTGATTTTAGTGCCACCTATTGGTGACAGTCCTTTTAATCCAAACCCAAGATAAGCTGATAAGACGAAAGCCAGGTTTGTCAGAGGTGATGTAACTGGTATAAAATGGTGGTTCTTCCTGTATGTAATAAGCATATACCTCAAAGAATGTAATTGGAAACACAATGTCGCTAAAAACTTAGTTATTAATGGATTCTCCGCAAAAGATTTGGTTAGGAAATAATATCTGAATGTGAAATAGCCAAAGGCTGTAATTTAATCGTAGCATATTGCATTTAAAAAAATAAATAAGCTTGAGGTAAGTGAAATCGAATAATGATTGCTTAACATAAGTCTATAATCTTACACTTGGCACTGCTTCAGAAAACCCTGTCCAAACCAAGTAAAGCGACTTTTCCAATGTTTTAGACAATATACCAGTGTAAAAGTCAAAATCCTAATCATTTTGTTTGTGGAACCGTACTTTGTTTAATACTTTTTTTAGCCTTTGAATTGCAGCTGAGGTGTTGCTCCCATGTGGGAATGGCACAAAGGCGTCATCTTGAAAATCGGGCCACATTGGTGCCTTTCTGCATTTGTCTTTCTTAATATTCATGAGGCTTGATGTTCAACAGGTTAAAGTCTCATCACAGGTGCCCAGGCAACTTTTTCATTAATGGTTTAGCCCCAGTCATCAGTGCATCATACATGGCCACGGATAAACAACTTCCCAAACCACCAGGAACGTCTGATCGGGGTCCAAATCCCTCTTATTTTTGTAAAATGAAAAACGTCTGATTCCTTTTGAGGCTCTGTATCTGTTGCTTTTTTTGTTTAGTTGATCACCTTCAGTGCGAGTGAGGCAGCGATCCTTTCACTTTCTCCACCATACAAGTTGACAAACCCCTATCAGTCAATTGGCCGCTAAGATGTTTGTGTACCACAAGTTTCAAAAACCTCTTAATAAAGATGCATTTTAATTGGGCAGAGGATCGCATGTGTCACCATTTCCCCATAATTGTGGATAGCTTACAGCCCTTTCCTTTAACAGTGCCTGTAAACGTTTTCATTTTTTAAACCTTTTATTCAGTTTCACCATTTCAAGAGGTTTGACTTGTGTACTCACTGTCTTATGCTCTGTTCGTAAACACCCAGAACTGTTTAGTTTGGTGTACTTTCTTAATATGGGAATGTCTGTTGTCAGTTTTGCTACGTGATGGAAAATGGAAGATTGTGTTTTTAAGAATATAGTTATTGCTCTCACAAGGCTTGTGTGTTATTCTTCACATATAGGGTACCTTTCACTTGTTTTTGAAACATACTTATCTGCAGATTGCACTTTTCCCCTAAAACAATGGATCAGTTTCTGTATTGTAGAAGCAGACACTCAAGAACAGGAAATGCAACTCAATGCCGATCTCTTTGCAACCTTCTTATTGTCAGTATTGGTTAAGTGCAGTTTTGGGTTTTAATGTGAGTCCCAATCAACCTTTAATCTCTACGTCCTCTGGTCTTGAACCTAGACACACTTAAAAATGTCCTTGCATTCTCCATTCTACTGCTGCGTCGGGCAATTTTATGGTAAATGTAGTCAAATTATCCTCATGATAACATTACCACGAGACTAATGACGAAGATGTATTTCAGAACAATACATCTACACATGCAAAATGCATTAAAACTTAAAATAGAAACGAACCCTGGAGGAGGTGGGAACAAAGAAAACGCATTCAAAATCCCTATAACAAACTATAACCATGTATTTTTTTTTAAGCTAGGAAAAGACCTGAAAACCTTTATTATATGAAGCTGTAAATTAACTTGTAACAGTCTTTTATATTGGTTAATTTTTCTTGTATTATTTCCTTTGAATTTTTGTATTATTGGAGTGAACATTTACACAGTTAAACTCTACAATCCAGGATGTATATAGGGTCTAAATCACCTTTAAAGAGATCTTCTGTCTGCTGAAAAGAGGTGAAATGTCTTATTTGTGTGAGTCTTGTATTGCTATGGGAAGATTATCCTTGGTTTGACTTTCATGATTATTAACCTTGATTTAGATACATGACCCTATAAAAACATCACTCATACAAAAACGTACATCTTTCAAAACTGGATTTGATTTTACTAAACCTCACAATTGTCGGCATAAAATCCAAGTTACTACATATAACATTGTCACATCAATTCAGTCCACTTTGATATAGGGGAGTGTACCGTGCTTGGTGTCTTTAAAGCATTGCGTCTGACCTGATGCGAACAATATTGGTACAGTCCGTAACTCTGGCAACCAGCCTGCTGACGCTTCATTCTGGTTACTATGGTTATGGAATGTAATGGTACTTGCAGGAACAAGCACTGTGCCCAGTCACTGGCATGCAGCGGCTCTTAAAGAAGCCTTCATTTGTAAAGATCAGTCATGTTTTCTAATCCTTAAGACTCATGTATAGCCCACATTTTATGCTGCCATTAATTAAGAAATATTCCCTTGGAAATTCTGAAAGCAGTAGATTTTTCATTTTCACTCATGAATATACTGTCATTTGCATTAATTTTGATTTCTTGACTAATTTAGGAGTCTACTTTAAACGCTTTTTACCTTTCTTGCATTTCTTCTAAGGTATCTTCTTAGTGCGATTTGTACACAGCAAGCAAAATAGCTCTCTATGTAAATCTGTATTTTAAAGAGAAGGTTGACAGTGTGATAGTAGCGGAAATGAGGAACAGTGTGAAAGTGCATTTCAACTGAAAACAAGAGACACATCTTTACACGGTGGGCTGCAGATATATAGAACAAGCCATTCAGCTATGTTGTAGCCAAGAGCTTGATTTCTTTCACAAAATGACTTGGGTGAGATCCTTGGATCAATGTATGACTACCAATTGGACAAGCTGGGCAGAATAGTCTCCTTTTGCTTAACACTGAGTCCCTGAAGCAAGAATTTCTTTAAGACCTTTTTAAGTCTTTAAGTCCTTTTTCCCCCCGTTCAGAGGTCGGGAAAGAACGTTTGGTACCTTTGGAGTTTTACTAATACTACCTTATTTGCAAACTTAGATGGATAATACTTTATTAATCCCGTAGGGAAATTGATGAAACGGCAAAATAACTGTTTCAGCAAAAAAAAACTTAATGCAGTTTCTTGTCTCTAACAAAATAGAATGAATGTAGTAATTGCAGTGATCCTTAGTCATCGAGTTTTAGCACAGGACAAGTGGGTGATTCTCTGGGCTAAGATCTATGGAAAAGATGTGTATACAACAAAATTCCCAACTCTTTCCTTTGTGGTCAGAGGCTCTGTTGTGTTCTCTTGATCTGCCACATGGGTAGAATAACAGGAGTTAAGTGTCAGCTTGCACACTTCACTGTAATGATGAATAAGGCTGAATTAATATTTGGAAAGGTTATATTTAGAAAATGAAATGTGTAAAGTCTCCTGTTAGATCATAGTAACATACAGTAGCTTTTGGTTGAAGTAGTTGCTGAAGAATATCTTTAAGCACCAAACATTTTTTCCAAACATAGTATGTGGCTATTCTTATGAATTAGCAGTTGAAAAAGTTGTTTTCCCAAATATGATTCCAGCCATGGTATTGAAACTATATGCATTATGCTTATGAGGAGGAAGCAGCAGGAAGTGTGGAGTATGAATGAGCTTTGAAATTACTGTGGTATGAACTGTAAAATAACCATGCACCCACACACAAGCAATGCTAAAGCAGTGTAGTACTTTAATTCATGCTTGCAGATGTGGTGGTTAGCTGTCACCATTCCCAGTGGGTGTTGAACACTTAAAATTCCCACCAGTTTGTTTTGGAAATTCATCTGAAATGTGACAACTGAAATCTGACTTCCGAGTGGTAGATTAGTGGGAGGGTTGATATTTTTGTGGACTGAAATATCTTTGAAATCAATGCAGGAAGTGTAAAAGTGTGATGTGTTTGTATCCGTCTCCTGCAAGGAACAAACAAATGATCACCTTCCATACAAATTTGCAAGAGTTTAGAAGTGTTTTGTACTTGATGTACAGGGATGTCTAATGTAACCTTAAGTACATTTTATTTTTTTTATGAACAGTACCTTACTGTTTGGAGTAGTGACAGATGAGACTGTCAAAATTGGTGGAATAAATAAAGCAGTTGTATGATAGTTAATGCTAATTAATGACAATGTATTATACTTAATAACATAATCACTCTTTCTCTGAATATTATTTGTGATGTGTGTATTTTTTTTTGCAACTTGAAAAATTATAAGAAGTTTCAGAAAACTCTAGCAGGTAGTTGACAGGTGTATCAGGGATGTTGTGGGTGGTGTTGTCTCTTAATAGTTTCTGTGTGGCTTCCTGTTTTCTCATCTTTGTCTTTACAATGTCACATTTATGAATGTGCAGGTTTCTTACGAATTTCCATTAGATTGTTTAAGGCTTTTGGTGTCCCAGATATATTGAGTCTCTACCCAAGAATTCTCTACAGTGGTGCTAGAAAGTATTATAATACTATTTTCTGAATTTCTGCATAATTTCGACTTAAGATGTGATCAGATCTTGATCTAAGTCATTAAAATAGACCTCTTCATTCATTTATTGGTCAAAAAGATCCAAAATTAAGTGTTTTTGTCAGGAAAAGTATGTGAACCTCTAGAATTATAAGTTTGATTAAGGAGGTAATTAGTAAGGTGTGTCAATCAATGGGATGACAATCAGGTGTGAGTTTGGGTGGCCTTGCCCAGTTTAAAAAAACAAACCTGAGTCTTCACTACCAAAGTCTGGTCTTGTGAACGCATGCCATGCCTTGATCAAATGAGATTTCTGAGGACCTCAGAAAAAGCTGTTGATGCTCATTAGGCTGGAAAAGGTTACAAAAGGATTTCTAAAGACTTTGGGCTTCACCAATCGACTGTCAGGCAGATAGTGTTCAAATGGAGAAAATTCAACACCATTGTTACTCTCCCCAGGAGTGGTCGACCACAAAGATCACTCCAAGAGCAAGGCGTATAATATTCCAGGAGATCGAAAAGGTAACCCCCCGGGTAACATCTAAGGATATGCAGGCCTCTCCTGCACTGGCTAATGTCACTGTTCATGATTCCACCATCAGGCAAACACTGAGCAAGAATAGTGTGCATGAGAGGATAGCAAGGAGGAAGCCACTACTCTACAAGAAGAACATTGCTGCCCATTTAAACTTTGCTGAGGACCACCTGGATGAGCTAGAAGAGTGTTCTGTGAATGGATGAGTCAAAAATGGAACTTTTTGGCTTAGATGAGGAACATTGTTTGGCGAAAACCAAACACTGCATTCCAGCATAAGAACCTCTTCCCAGCCGTGAAACACGGTGGTGGCAGTGTCATGGTTTGGGGCTGTTTTGCTGCCACGGGACCAGGACGGCTTGCCATCACTGACGGACCTATGAATTCTGTATTGTACCAGCACATTCTACAGGACAATGTCAGGGTATCCGTCCGTGAACTGAAGTTCAACAGAAGGTGCATCTTGCAGAAAGACAACGACCCTAAACACACAAGCCAGTCTACCAAAGACTGGTTGAAGCATTAGAAGTTTCTGAATTTCTGCATAAATTTGACTTCATCTAAGCCATAAGAATGGTTGAGGCTCATTATAGAACTTTCTAACACCACTGTGTTGCATTAAATAAGTAGGATTTCATTACAGTTAATGGTATTTTAATGTTACTGGAATACATTTTCCAGTTGTTCACACTTGTACTAAGTATAGACTAAATTGACTGTCTGAAACTTTCCTTCTTTGCCTGCTGTTTGTCTGCAGGAGAGTTTTTCTGAATAGGAAGGATACTGTCGATGCAGTTTACTGGCATTACTAAAGTGCTGGTTTCCTTTTTATCTTCAAGTTCATTAGTTCATATTCCAGGTGTGTTGTCAAAGCTGTGCTTCATGCGAAGTGTGGTAGATTTCTTAGTAGTTGTCTGCTAGTCTGGGGTTTTTTTTCCTGTGTTGCTTAGCAGTGGTTATCGGTATTTCTCGGTTTTAATTTGGGTGACCTTGTTATAAAGTGTTGGGGCGTGCATATGATAGTGGTTTTAGCTGAGTGAGAACTGCTACAGATGTTAAACAGAAGAAACTCTAAAGAATATTTATTTCAATAGTAACAAATTTACTAGGGACTGTTGCTCTGGATAATAGATCAGGATGCAGACTAACCCAAATGCCTGCATTTTGTAAATCATGTAGAGGTCTATTAGAATGTTTGACTTTTGGAACCACAGCTAAAAAAGTTTTTTTCAGCCATAGTGGCCTCTACTGTACCTCTTCATAGGATATTTGTGTCTGTAACAAACCTGGAGAAAATATAATCACAGTGGGTGTATATGAGAGGAGCAGTCTGCCTCTATTGTCTTTATTTTATGTATTAAAGGGTTACGAGGGAGAAAACTGTTAAGAACTCATCTTGCTTTTGGGAATGTGGTGGACTGGAATTCTGTCTAATTCTGCAGTTAAATACCGTAAAGCTGTGTGAAACCCAAGTGTCTGGTGAGGAATGCTCACTGCTTACAATGGTCTCACCTCATGTTCCTCAGACACTGGATGCAACCCTGGGGGCAATTGTTTTTTTTCCAGATTATCCTATTCGAAATGAAGGCTCTTTAAAATTTAATTGGGTATTGGAAAGTGTCAGACTGTTGCAGAGACAAATAGTTGTTTAGATCCAACAGCTTTAAGATTGTAACATTACTAAAATGTTTTTTTTATAAAAGTGATTCATTTATGATTTTTAAGGAAAAAAACTGGCTGATTACACCAGTCAATGCTCTGTGCAATTTCTGTCAGAATAAATTAAATCTTTAACTGGGTAGTCAGTCATTTATAACCTACAATGCTCTGATATACCATATGAATAACATTGAACCCTTCTGAGTAAAGCAAATTACATCAGATATTAATTAGAAAAGGAGAGAACCATTGTTTAGGAAAACTGTGCAGCAAGTTTATGTATAGCATTGGAAGCTATACATAGTTGTTTCTGAAGGTAAAGTACGAATTTTATAGCCCACTATTTTTTTTCAAAGAGTTGTACAGTTAAATTTTGATGTATAAGTTTGCTAAATATCCATCATTGTATTATTTATGCACCTATAAGGGGTAGTAAAGGTTAATTATACAGTACCTTTAGAATGTTATGTATTTGTCATGGAGGTTTTTTTGTGAAAGCATGAAGAGATTTAATAAACTGAGAAGATACTTATGCTACCTAGACAAAAATAATATTCACTTTCCACTTGTTTGCGTCAAAAAATTTTTTCATAGATTAAAATGTCCAATTCAAGTGCGTTCATATTCAGATCTAGCAATTGATAATGTCAAACTTGCTTGGATAAGAGCAAGTTTTTTTATATTAAACTGTTGAAAGTGACTTTAAATGTGTAGTTTATTTCCCTGTTGGGGAAAAATGAATGAAACATCCTATACTCTGTATTTTTAAATACAGGAGCATGTACAGAATGTTTATTTTTAGATGCAAAAATGACCATATTACTCCTAATAATAATTGCCTATACTGTATTTCGTATCTCAAGAATTCTCAAAGATTAAATTAATCTTGCCTGCCAAGGTTAAAAGGAGTAGTGCAGCATAGTATTTTCTGCACGAACTAAAGGGTTTTGAATCGTCAGATCCCTGTTTCGTGCAGTGGGGGGGGAGAGACTATTTAAATCACAGATGAATGGAGGTAGAGCGTTAATCTGATTAAACACACTGCCTTTTCTTGCTCTGCCAGCCAATCCTCGGTGCTTTCTTTTTGCAGTTTATTAGTGTCATTTTATGTAGTTGTGAGCAGCCAATCGGCTTCTTCCTGGCTGGTGACATCACTAACTAGCTAGTTCCCTCCGGCAGCAGGGAGCTTCATTTTCTGATCTGTTTTTGTGCTAAAATGGAGGCTGGTTCCTTGCCTTAAGTGGATTGCCTTCCTGGTATAGCATAGATGTTGACATGTAATAAGGCTGGCAGCAGGATGGTAGTGGATGCACCTAATTCCAATGGCCCTTTCCAGCTAGTGGTTCTTAAGCACTTCAGAGGTGAGTTGTGTGCATTTTTCTCATTGTCTGGGAAGAGAACGTTGCCATATATGTTCTGTTCCTGTCAGGGCTATTGTGATTGCAAGATAAGCTGCCGACAAAGCCGTTCACTGTAAGGGGAAAGGGAAATGTGTTCAATGTACACGGCATGCTTTTGTTGAATGTCTGGTGTGTTTGTGTTGATTGCTAAACAGAATGGCAGGTTGCGTGCATAGCTTTAAAGGCTGGTTTTACTGCTTTCTGCCCTGGCTCTCCCATCCCCCTCCCTCCCCCCCCACCCAAGCTCTTGTGATGTCAAAGGAAGTGAAGTCACTGTCCTGGAAGGGTGTTGTGTGGGGGTAGGGCACCTACAGCTTCAGCACAGGCTGTGTGGTTTATGTTCACTGGTTTAGGTTATAGGCGAAGTTGATCACGAAATTACCCTTACAAAGGAAGTAGCTTTAACACACAAAAGCCTGGTGCTGACCTTGATTCACTGGGAAACCAGACATGGTTATTGCATAGCTTCTTGTTACATTAATGTAAAATGAAACCTTATTCTCAGATCTTAATTTTTTTTTTCTTGTAGATATACATTTTCTGTTGGGAGCAAATCCCAGTATCCTTGTGAAAAGTTGAATAAGGAATTCATAATACGTAGTTAGGAATTGGTGGATGCTTATTCTACACTCCATCAAATTCCCATCCACTTATTCTGGATTATGTCATAGAACATTTATTTTACTAAAATAACTCATCATGCATCTAAGTCAAGATGCAGGTCTTGACAAGGGCAGACAGTCTTTTGACTGCTGTATTTGTTTCCATTTTGATTTTCATTTGTTCTAGGACATTAATGACTTAAACTAATTGAAATGGATCTTAAATCAAATTGGCTGCCTTTTTCAGGGTTTAAGGTGCTGATGAAACGTGCTTTAGCCTAAAATGTGCAGAAATACAGCACTTGAAGACCAAATTTGGCTGCCTCTGAGAAGTCTTTACAATTGAATAGTAACAGCATTCTGCAGCCCTCTGTCTCACACATGCATAACATTTGCATTAAAGACCATTTTCATTTGTGACCAAATATTTTTTTTATTGGGCTGCACAAGCATAATTTACCTAACTAACCTGGTCCAGACGTCTTGTGTAAAATTCAGTGTTCTTGCTGTTCTCTTGCCTGCTGAATGCTAACGGAAAAATGTCATCAAATTAATAAACGTCATGGAGAAACCTCTGTGTAGTTTTAGTTCTGTTATTTAAGAACCTGTAGAAAATCCTGGGTGTTGGTTACACACTAGTCTTAACTATTTTAGGTATAGAGAAAGATTAACTGCTATGTAAAAGATTGCAGTCCACAAATCACTTTGGTCAAGTAAAGTTAACATATTTAAGGGCTCCTGTAAGATATGGTTTAGTTTCTGCTATGCCTACAGACATACAAGGCTAAAGAAATTAGAAGTATCTGATAATGTTAATTATAGCAATAACTAGGGGCTCTGTGCTCTCGTTTCTTTTTTTATAAATTCGATTAAGCGTCTGTAGTTTTAAAATTTAAATATTAGCTTCACATCTGTTACATTATTTATGCTTTCATTCCAGTTTTTGAAATCTTGCAGGCATATAATTTAATAGCTATCTTTTTTGATTCAACAGTTTCTAAATCTGAAGTGGTTTATAGAAGCTAAGGTTAAAGACATCAGGAAGCTATTTCTGTCTCTTAGCTTTGATTTTAATTGATTCTGTAATGTATACCTAGTCATATAACTTTAGGCCTTGACTAATATTGGAAAAACATTTTGGAATTTGCCATTGTTATTCAGTAATATAATATGACAAATTACTCCAACATTGCAAACAATGACATGTTAAGCGAGTGTTGTAGTACCACAGTCTAAATCCTTGTGCTTAATTCTTTAGTTTTTTTACTATGTTAGTAACACAATGGAAGTAATTTTAAATTGTATTATGGCAGAAATCTGTTACTTTATTTTTAGGTTTTAGTACGGTATTTGGATCATCACACATTTGTAGTTGGCATTACAGAGCCAAATGTTTTCAACCATTTTACTGCCCCTTTTCACTAACGAGTGAGTATTGAAGCTTTATGTAGTATAGGAGCCATAATTATGAATAAATCAATCGCTTCTATTGTCTTTTTTTTTGTGGATGTTCCTATGCCATTTTAAAGCATCTCCAAATTTTCTTTTTTTGGCGCTGGCTGAGATAACCTCTTGCCTCAGTGCTCAGGTCCTCATTTGAATGTGCTTGATCACCTCTCTACGTGGTCACTGACAATCTGAAGTGGGTGTGTTGGAACACATTTTAAAGCAACCTTGAGTTTCATATGTATATTTTTTTTTCACTGGTTATTACATGTTGGAGATGCTGTGGAATTTTAGCTTCATTTTTGATCGTGGCCATGAATTCCTGGTGCCTAGATCAAGATGACGGTATACCTCACAGCCATTTTACAATTTTCTTTTTTACACAGGCCATTAATTTTTACTGTGCCACCAGCCTGCAGAATCTGTGGATTTTGAAAGGAAAGGCTGTTTACTGCACTTGTTTCCTTCTCCTGCCCTGTTTCCTGCAGGCGAACTAAAGTTTTTTTGTTTTGCTGTTGTATTTGTTTCTAAGGATTCCTCGGAATAGCTCTACTGTGTAATTTCGAAACTCGACAGGATATTCCTCCTATGGAAGTGTGGGTTTGACGAGAGGACAAATCAAGATGGATTCCTATTTTCTCTCTAGGTTGCTGAGTCATTAAATAGATTCACCCCTTTAATTCATTTGCTTTTTAAGTGGTTTTCATTGGTGGTGTAGGTTGGAGTTGACAAGTTTGCTGTTAAAATTACCGGTGCTGGAAAAGGTCATTTCAATACTTTTGTGTCTGGAATATCACATTATCCCCCCTGTAGTGTAAATTTAAGAAAAATCGGTCTCTTAAAGGATGTAAGAACAGACAAGTAAACTTAAATACTAAATAAAAGAAGACTTATGCATGCTCTTAAATTGTGGATAATGCCTTTTCATTTAAAAGGTAGGAATGATATGCTAGTATGTGTTTATTATAGTGTACAAGATGCATTGGAGAACCGTGTGAAAATAACAGGTCTTTAGCTCATGAATTCTCATGGAAAAACTCGTGAGATATTGAAATCTTCTTAGAAATGGTCTTGCAAAACCTGAGCATTACTTCCCATTTTACGTGTAAAAGAAGCATAATAAAGATAAGTAAAAGCCTATACATAGAGATCCGTTAACGAAGTAGAGGGAGTGGTTGTAAATATACTGCTAATTTATATATGCAGAAAGACCAGGGGTTGTCTTTTCTGAGCCTTGAACGACATATATTGCAATGCTTCCTGGCTATTTTGAGTGCTTAGTATCAAACACATTCCTATTTGCTGTTCTGTGGTGAAATTGAGAAACTGGTGAGAATGTGGCTATCAGGAAATGAGCACTGCTATTTACTGGAATTGCTGCAGAGTAAGCACCCTCAGAAACATTGGTGCCTGTATTCTTCATGCAGTAGCATAGCAAGCTGAAAGAGCTAAACTGATTTTACAGCCACAAGCTTAAGCATATTTTATCAGTTTAAATGTGTATCCGGTTTGGTCAGGTTAGAAATGCCATAGTTTTAAAACCAGTTTGAAATGTTCTTAAATCAATTGTTTTAAAAGTCTCCTGAACATTGACTAATATCTTGAGCTGGATTTTGTATTCCAGATTACAACCATAACAATTTGTGGATAAATCCTGAAATATGGGTTCTGGGTAATCCAGGAAAGGAGCAGGAAAAGTATTTTTAAAAGCGAAATCTGCATCGGCGTTATGGAAAAATGACTTTTCTCTTCGAAATTTCAACATGAAGGCCAATTGTGCGATCAAATTTACACTCAACACATATTGCTGTAGTGTTCTGGTCTGGCTCCCAATGTCTTTTGTAGAAACTACAATTTCTTTCTATTTTAAGATATTTTTTGTTTAATTGTTTAATTTCTTAATTTAATATAATCTCTGGAGAATTCGCAAAATAGGTTACAAATTACCTTGCATTGCTGAAAAGCCTTTTCCAGTCAATCCAATTCAGAGGACGGTAATGGTAGCTATGTACTATGTACATACTTTTGATATGGCTGATTTCTTTTTTAAAGAACACAAAGGTTGGGAATGCCATACATTTATTTTCAATGGTCATTATATGCAGACTCACTGCTCTGTGATGTTTCTTAAAATCAAAAAATAATAAATCACAGCATAAACTGATAAAAAAAGAAAACTACTTGCTGGTATTTTTACTTTTTTCAAGATCCCATTGAGCCTCAGTAAATGGAGTCCTTCTGAGGGTTTACTGCGGATAGCTGATGATTAGAACTGAAGTGCGTGCATCGCTAAATCTGTGCTTTGTAAAGTTTGAATGAGAGTAAGCTATTATTGCTATATATGAAGTTGGTAAACATGAAAGGTTAGCTGGGGCACTACATGTACTATTTCAGATAAGCACATCTAGTTTGGGTGACTTGAGGCAGTGACTTATTCTTCAGTGTCATCATGGCACTTAATGACAAACAAGATGCCTGTTATTTCAGTGTGCGCAGCATAGCTGCTAAGAAACCATGAACTGACTAGCATTACAAGTGTCACTGAGCAATCATCAAGGTGGATATTTCAACATGTTTGTTTAGTGAGTTATAATGCACAAGGCTTTTCTGGCCCTTGCAAATTCTACCTGTTGTATTGCATTGCTTTAAGAGCATATAACTGGTAGCAAATGAGTAGTAGATCAATTGGTAGCTGAAGGATTGACTGAAGGATCCCATCCAGCCCTTACTTGAAAGAAACTATGGTGTCTGCTTGGAGAGAAAGGCCTATGTGTAAAGAAGTGCCTCTTGTTCATGATTTTAGATACGCTAACTCTGTTTCCATTTCTTTCTTCTGGTCTGTTTCATTATAGATTCTGTTTTTTTTTTTGTTAGATTACAAATTCACTTTGCAATGATTTACCTTAGTTGTACTATATTAAAAAAATATTCTGAAGCTTGTGTACTATGGAGGAAGCAATACTGCTACCCTCGGCAAAGCTTTCAGTTTTTTTTTTGCATAAAAACCTCATCTATAACCAAAATGACATGAGTGCGTGAAGTGAAGTTTCATGCGGTGTTCAGTGTCTCATTTATTACTACAAACCATCAGCAAATGATCATCTATATAATTTTTTTTCCATTTTGAAAACATGTAACACCCCCATTAAAAGCCCCATTTTAAACCTGGCATTGACCCTAGCATGTTGGATCAGTTTGCTCAATTTAACAGGAAGATTAATTGGGACTGACACATGCACATTTCCCAGATTGCCTGAGGCATTGAAACAAGCATGTATAATCCTTTGCTGAATGGAGGGGGATTGGAGGATAGGTATCCTAATTTTTGTGATGAGTCTGATTGCCATGAAAGGGACATTTAAAATCTGTTTTTAAAGTGCATTGTTTGAATGGTTTAACATTGGAGTAATAAGTGTGCCAGCTTTAAAGGTGTGTGTTCAGTAACCGTTTCGCTCATGTGCCTAGTCCATTGGTAATTTTAGTATTCTTAAAAAAGTGACACATTTCTTTATCGCTTCTGAGTTCTTCTTAATCCTAATACAATTGTTAATTAAATTCCAGTAAATAATTGGAAAGAAATTCACTCTGCTTTTGCAGCTTAAGATGTGAAATTAATTTCAACATAAGTCTTCAGTTCCAATGAGGTACATCAGTAAACGCTTGCATGTTACTGACAAGCAAGGTTCAATACTGTTGATGTACTTTATTAAATCTAAATAATTGATAATGTACAGTATACTAAAAACACTTTAGTCTGTTTGAGGGACTTTATACAGTTGCTGTATAATCAAACCACTTTAGAGCTGCACTTTAAATGTGCAAAATGGCTAAATTATTAAAAAGGCAGCCAGAAGCACACAGTTGGTTTCTAAGAAGGCAAGCATTGTGAAGTGGGTTTGTTTATGGGTCACAGAAGGTAGTTAAATCAAATTGATTTGCAATGCTTGTTCTGTAAAAGGGACCGTTCGCATACACGTGTGACCACTTGGGCAGTGTACTGTATATTTGAGACCATCTCCTGTATTGGAAATGAATCTGTAGTTTCTCTGAGAATCAGGAAAGCTTAGCAGTATTCAGGACCTGTTCTCATTCTTCACCACCTTACCAGATCAAGAGGTCTGTGCCAAGGCTGTCTCCTAGCAACACTGACGAAAGCTCCCATTGAGTTTAGCTTTTAATGCCATATAGCTTTCTTAGATTAAATAGTTCAGTTGCTAATTTCCACTTTGTTGTTCAGTGCAGGTGTTTAAAGGAACCATGCTATAGTTGTATAGCACCTAATCTGATACATTACACTAATTCCTGATTGCAATTTATTGGTAATATTTTAACTGCATTATTTAAGTGGATGTTAATATCATGTTACACCATATTTGTTACTTATTATATTCCAATGCTGTGCTAAAAGTTCAACAGACCCAAAGAAAAGGGAGGTGCAAAGGCACCTTTCAGGTCTGAGTGAAAGGGAAATGTTTTTCTTTAACCTGATAATTTGCTGCTTAAACTTAGTCAAACCTATCTTCTCATTGTTTCACCAAACTTTATGCTGTTTAGAAATTTATTTTGATCCTTCTATCCCTATGTTGTTTGTTGTATACACTTTTTGATCCGTCTTATTGCAAATGACAAATGTTTTAATATTGTTTGAATTTATCAATGTTTGAGATTTGTTGGAAAGAAGTATGAGCATGTGTGGTTTTATATATTCACATGTATATGCATGTAATTGGATTAACAGTTACATATCTTTTATTTTTGCAGATGTTCCTCCTGCGGAACATGAAAAGCTTTTTCGTCAGAAGCTGCAGCAGTGCTGCATCCTGTTTGACTTTGTTTCGGATCCACTAAGTGACCTAAAGTGGAAGGAGATTAAAAGAACAGATCTCAGTGAGATGGTGGAGTACATCACGCACAACAGAAATGTCATCACAGAGCACGTATATCCAGATGCCGTTCATATGGTGAGTGCCAGTATCCTACATTTAGAGACCTTATCAATAGTTAGAAATAAACTGAAATGTCTTGAGTTCCTGCAAGGTTGGTTCTACAAAGATGACAATGTGTTTTGTTTCTTACTGTGGATACTCGCAGTACTTGACCACAGTCATTTTTTATATTAATATTTTGTTAAACTGATTATTGATTCACTCAAATGTATAAAAAGTACTAAGGTTCTATTAAGGTTTAACATGTACAATCAATCAAAACAAAAAATCAATCTGATTTATGTTAAAGTGCTGCAGAGGACAGCATTGCATTATGGTGTAGTTTTAACTTTAGTGAATGGTGCTGTAATGCATATGCTGTGATTTGTAAAATAGTAGAATACCTCAGCTGAGTTACAAACTCTTATATTTCTGAGGTCAAACCCCGGTCAGTTGTCTAAAGAGTGTCAAAGTAGCTCTGATTGTCGATCAGTACAAACTGATTGTAGAAATTTGCCTTTTTTTTTTTGCCAAATTTGCCAAAAGATTAACCATTTTAATATACTTTGGTGGAGATTAGATGAATGCAGGTATGAAGCTGCTATAAAAACCTTTGCTGAAATATGTTTCCAATTAATTGAAGAATATTATATGAGGAAGCTTAGTACTTCTGAACAAAAGTGTATAGATTAACAACATAATAACCCAGCAATATCATGTTTTTTAAGTTATTGCTTTGCAGGCTAAAAACCTACCTTATTGATGTGCAGTGAAGACAAGGTGTTCAATTGGTTGCATATTCAGTGTGTGCTGGTTAGAAGCTAAATCAGAATGCTTTGATTTTTATCAAAGTGGTATCTTTTCCTGTTTAGCATAACTGTTACAATTGAGCCTGTAAATGTAACATGTTCTTTGAAAAATGAGTCCAGCTTCAGATTCCCTTCTTTTCAGAATGTAAATTAACTTTGAAGTTGCACTCTTTTATCATCAAAGCCACAAGACTGGCAACAAATAATCATCATAGTACTTTCATTAGCATTTGCACCAGTGTTGTGAAAACAAATCTTGATTGGTAATTATATCCCCATCAAAGCATAATTTAGGTTAAATGATCTAAATATTGCCACTTTATTTAAGGAAAAACATTTGCGACTCTTTACAGATCTTAATTTGAATTTTGTTTGCAAACGGTTTCAAGTTTTCAGTTCCCTTTAACGTTTCATTTAATTGAATAAATAACTTTTAAAATGTGTTATTTGTACCATTGCTGAAAAATAAACTTCTTCATTTAGTTTGCTATGCGCCCCTCTCATACACAGATCTGGAAGCTTGCGATATCTGCTTAAGGGGCTCTGTTATTTCATTTCTACATTGAATAGGAATGTTTGTATAATTAAATGCATTCTTGAAAGTTTAAGGAAGTTTGTGATTAATTATGTTGAAAGCAGAACCAAGTTGATCTTGCCAGTTATTAGAACAGAGCAACGTGTGGAAATTCAAGTGCACAGACTGTCAACTGTGTTGCAGAATATGAAGCAGATCTGTTGGCACAACCAACCTTACGCAAAGTAACCTTTGTGTTCGGCTTGATTGAATCATATTAGCCTTCAAGCTGTTCTCACTAAAAGGCAATGGTCATTAACATATAGTACTACTATTCAACAGTAAGTTTTACACTTTCATATGCCAATTCTTGCTGTCGGGGTGAATAGCACTATGATTATATCGATGAACAAAAGCCCTTGTGTTGTATGTAACTTTTAAGTACACCTCTGAATCCTTTCATGTTCTACTTAAAACCACCATGGTGGAATGGAGCAAAGAGATTAACTTTCTATTGAATAATGGATCTGTATTCTATCAAGTTTTCACCCCACTTGAACTTTTTTGCATTAAAGTCTTTGTTGTCCTGGGTTTTGACATTGTAGAGTTTGGTGTTGATCAATGTTAAAAAACAAAATCCTGTATAAATTGATTCCATATTGCAATGCAGAATGTGGCGAAGCCCAAAGGGGTGACGGGGTGAATACTTTTGATGGTGACAGTAGGAGCTGGGCATGTGGCTGTGGCAGTTTGCGGGTACAAAAAATGATCAATCTCCAGATGCTGATCAAACCTTTGTTTAAAGGTTTTAGGCCAGCAAATGCCCAAAACATAGTGCAAGAAGGCGTTCCTTAATCTTGCTTTTAGTTTACGGTCACCGTTTTGAATTTTGTCTCATCAAAATTAAATTGTGCTACATTAAATTCAAGTGTACCAATGCATTTAAATATCCAAGGACTTCAAACCATTGAACTGCATTAATGGCGTTTGTCAGAGTCTGCTATTGTCGTGGGTTTTTGGTGTATAGAAAACACCAGGTCGGCCGACTGATTTTCTTTTTCCCTCCTTCTCAAGTTTTCAGTGAACATGTTTAGGACATTACCACCATCCTCCAATCCCACTGGAGCAGAATTTGATCCTGAGGAAGATGAGCCAACACTTGAAGCTGCGTGGCCACACCTACAGGTATCTCCTTCTGTTGCCGTGTTCTAGCTCTTGGAGGGCACAGCTTAGCTCATTACTTTAAAAACTTCATTAGCTTCAAGAAGGTTAATAATTAAAAGGGCCTTCTGTTCAAATTGGTATTTAAAGACTCATTTTTTTAAGTGAGAGTAGTACCTGGTTCGTCTATACTGATCTGTTCCAATTTTTCAAAACCAAGAGTAACCTTCATTTTCCTAATCTGGTTGTTAGGTTAAAATAGAAACATCATTTCCCATATTGTCATGTTCCTAAATCTTCCTTTTTTTCTTTTTCCAGCTTGTCTATGAATTTTTTCTTAGGTTTTTAGAGTCACCAGACTTCCAACCAAATATAGCTAAAAAATACATTGACCAGAAATTTGTTTTGCAGGTAAGTTGTATATATTTTTTATTTTAATGGACTAATTTCATACATAAAGCAGACGTTAAAAATTTGCTTTTCTTTCCAGCTTTTAGAACTCTTTGACAGTGAGGATCCACGTGAGAGGGATTTCCTGAAAACGACTCTTCACAGGATCTATGGCAAATTTCTTGGTCTAAGGGCATATATCAGGAAACAGATCAATAATATATTTTATAGGTGAGTTTGGCAGGAGTGGATGTTTAAAGGAAAACTGTCTGCACCTGAATATTTTAACATGGATGCACAAATCCTGAACCTGTATTGGAGAGTTTTGTAAAGTTAATTTTATGTCATTTTCAGTTAGGTACTTGTTAGTTTTTAAATGTGTTATGTGAAATAGTAGATCTATGGTACATTCCACCATGTCTTTTTACCTCTTAATTTGTTAGGTTCATTTATGAAACGGAACACCACAATGGAATTGCTGAACTACTGGAGATATTGGGAAGGTATGCTTTTATTTTTACTGCCATTCATGCTGCACAGCTGGACGTTTTTTTTCAGGCACCATATTTAAAATAACATTACAGTTTTTCTCAAAAGTTAATTCTGTCTTGGAAATGTGCTTATTTTGCTGAAATGCAGGAGGCCCTTGCAGACTGGAAACTTTTTAAGTTAAGCCATTTGTCAGTTTTGAGCCAGCAGGACTACAAATGTGTTAGTGTGGTTCTCTACTCTAAAAGCTAAACTGGGTTGTTCCAGGCCTATTTAGGTGTACTGAAACACTAATACGTATTCACTGCACTGTTATCTAGCTAAAGCTAACTACTGTAAGTTCAAAATAAAAACTGATTGTGTACAAGTATGATTGTGTACAAGACTTAATGTGCATAAAAGTTCAGGATGTTTTTTGCTCCTCTTACACAGTGTGATCATTAAGTAAGGTTTGGTTGACTTTTTAAGGTTTGATATTCTGCTTTTTTTAATTATTATTAACTTCAGCATTTTTCATTAGTTTTTCTGCTGGTGAATATTTAGTTTTTTTCTGTTCTAAATGCTATTTTAATCATGGCTTTTCAGAAACCACAGTGCCGGATTTTATAGGATGTGAGACAGCGCAGTGCTTTTTTTCATTAGTATAAAGTTTTTGGTTTTGTTTTAATGCAAAGAACACCTTTAATGAAATATTTGGCCCTGTGTTCTTTACAACTGAAAAGTTTTATTTTTGGAAATGGGCATTTGAAATTAAAACCATCCCTACGTAGTTTAATATTATTCAGCATATAAATAATGCACTTTTTCTTGACAGCATAATTAATGGATTTGCCTTACCATTAAAAGAAGAGCACAAGATTTTCTTACTGAAAGTTTTGCTGCCTTTGCACAAAGTCAAGTCACTTAGTGTCTACCATCCACAGGTAACATTTTTGTTCTTTTGCTTTAAAGAATTACCAGGTCCATTCAGTGCAAATGAATACAACCTAGCTGCAAAACCAGAACTTATTAAAATACGTTTTTTACATCTACATTGAACATCCCTTTCTGAATACGTTTCTGGCTAGTTAGTGCCCCATAAAAGCAAAAGAATGATTGTATAGCCAGTGCAGATCTGATACTGTCAAGTTTTTATGTTATGGCTAATATAAAGCCAGACCTTAAGAGCAGAAAGTTATTTGAGTTTGAAAATAAACTGATGGTCATCCCAAAGGTTATTTCATTCCATACCTCTGCTTATGCTCCAGTAAGATAACAGATATAAGCCATTATATGAGAAACAGACTATTGTGTGGGCAAAACCTGACCCTGCACCAGATTACTAAAACCAAAATACTAATTTCTCCATCAAGTTGAGTACTTAAGCAGTTGGCTTTTTGAAGTATCTGTACATTTTATAGTTAATACAAATAGATACCAAAGGTACTTCCATAGCCATTTGTTTTGTTGATGGATGGATCAGTAACATTGCTCTTGTTTATGTAATTTTTCAAAATTCAATTAATATATGGGGAAGAAAAAGATTAAGGCTTTTCAGGTTTAATTTCTGGTTTCTAGACTTTAGAATTTAAGTGATTTATTAAAGTGTATTCAGTTTTGAATTCATAAGTCTCAGTTTATATAAAAATCAATTTCATGTCACTTACATTACAAACTGAGGTAAACGCAAGTAGCATCATTTATGTGATCACTTTTCTGATGCAATTTGCCAGACGAAATTGAGAGACATGATGGAAAACCTTTGGTTTTTTTGGTGTTGACCATTGATTAAGTGTAGCATTGTCGGAAATCTTCCCTTAGTTTTAAGTTGTATATCAATGTACACAATGTATACTAATATACATTTTAAAGTGAATAAAACCTAATCTCCTGTGTTTTTGTTTTAGCTGGCATACTGTGTTGTTCAGTTTCTAGAGAAGGACAGCACTCTCACTGAACCAGTAAGTTATTTTGTGCAGTTGTTTTCACAAATTAAAATCACTTAAGTGTTGTTCGGGTCTCAGATTTAAAAAAAACTTTGTCATGAAAACCTGTAGACATTTCACAGCTATTTCTCTTAATGGAAGATGTAAAATATTGTACTTGAACATACCAAAGTGAGCTGCGTGCTCTGCTGAGGAAATACATGCTGATACTAAATGATAGACTAGGTAAAGAATAGTTTAAATACAGTAATCCTATTTTGTTGGCTTCTTTGGCAACCATGGGGTATCAAGTGAGGCACTAAATGACTGTATACTACCGGACAACCATCTTTGCCTAAGGTTAGTGAAAGTGTGTCTGAAACGTACGTTGTTGGATACTTGTGTACAAAGGGAGCAAGCAGAAAAAAAATCTTTAAAAGGCTGTGATATTGTTTTAATCACTGATAACCTGACATCTAATGGTCTTCAGCCTGCTCGTGGAAACGTCTTTTCAGGGTAGGGACTAGAAAGGACTGTTTACATCCAAATGCAAGTGTTAATGTCTTTTTTTTGGATGGTATTTTTTATGTTGCCAGCAAGGGTTATCTATTGTTTCCCATCAAAAGATAGCGGTCATTATTTCTTAAAGGACTTGTCGGTAACATTCATGCTGACAAGATCAAGCGAAGCCTGATAAATGTTACCACAGTATAACGTGTCTGGCAGAGATTAATATCAAGTGTATAAATATTAAATTGGCTACGTTAATCCCTTGGTCATGACATGCTGACATTTTCCTGCCAAATTCCTATTTTCACATTAAGAAGAAACTTCTTTCCTTTTCATTTCGCAAGGTTGTTATGGCACTTCTCAAATACTGGCCAAAGACCCACAGTCCAAAGGAAGTTATGTTTCTTAACGAGCTAGAGGAAATATTGGATGTAATTGAACCATCAGAGTTTGTGAAGGTCATGGAGCCTCTATTTAGACAGCTGGCAAAGTGTGTTTCCAGTCCGCATTTTCAGGTCAGTAATTGTATCACTTTATCTGCTGCATATTTGTCAGTAAACAATTAAGTCTCATGGTTTAGATGCAATTTTAAACAACGCATTCACCAGCTAGGGGAGAGTATGCAGTGGATAAGGGCTGGCAATTGTGCCTATTATGCTATTTTAATTTATCTCCTAAAGCCGTTCCATTTATTTTTACCTTGGTTCGAATTTTGAGTTGGCTAATGTACTTGAAAAGCTTACTAATGTAGTCTAAAATGTTATTTATTTTCAGTGTTGTGATTTTGCTTTTTTTTGTCCTAGACTTGCTAAGATGTGTTTTTTTTAGGTTGCAGAAAGAGCATTGTACTATTGGAATAATGAGTACATAATGAGCCTAATCAGCGACAATGCAGCCAAGATTTTGCCCATCATGTTCCCATCTCTGTATCGCAATTCGAAGACTCACTGGAACAAGTAAGACTATATTCAAAATGCTGACTACTTTTAAAATTCGTGCTTTCTCTGCTTTACTGAGTGAATATGTATTTGCCCACTTTTTTCTTGAATTTTGCTTAATTTTACTTATGACTAGCTTGTATCATACTTCTAATATTTAATTTACAGAACCATCCATGGTTTGATCTACAATGCTCTGAAGCTCTTCATGGAAATGAATCAGAAGCTGTTTGATGATTGTACTCAACAGTTCAGAGCAGAAAAGAATAAGTAAGTGTACACTGATGTTTTATATAAACAAACATGTGAAGATCCAGACATCTGCCCCCCCTCCCCCCCCCCAAGCATGAGTATACAGTTCTTGTCTGTTATCTGACTTTTGTAACAGTTTTTACTTGAATAGAGGTCGCTATGTTTTGTGGGATCATTTTAAAGTTTTCTGCTTCACTAATTATACATACACAATTTAACGTTCTTAAAAGAAACAAAGATTAATTTCACTCTTATTTAAAATAACCATAAACTTAAGAATTAGTGTTGTCTGTAAACCCAAGTATTTGTCTTTATTTGCTGTGGAAAATGTAATGAGCTCTTCTAGACCTAAATTGGATGATCACACAAATATAAGTACATGACCATAGAATAAATGGAAGGATTTTTGCTTTCAAATTGTCTTTTAAAAAAATAAGATCTCCAGAGTTAAATTTTATTGTTATTTACAGAGAGAAGGTAAAGTCAAAAGAGAGGGAGGAGGCCTGGATTAAGATTGAAATTCTTGCCAAATCAAACCCACAGGTCAGTGAGCACATAAACAGTGCTACAGATATTTTTTCTTTAACATTACTAACATACTTAATGCACTCAAAGCTGCCACAGATTTTTGCTCCAAAACTAAATGTACTGGGTTTTGTTTTTCACAAAAGCAGAGCACAAATGGAAACTGTCCTTTTTTTGTTACGTAAGATGTTTTTCACAGAGTATTTTTAACTGTTGCTGAAAAGAACATTTTAAAATTGGTACAGCGACCATGTGTTGAAGCATGTGAATATCTGGTCTGTGATCTATACAAAAAAAACAGTGTGTGTGTGTATATATATATTCTGAACATCAATAGGAACCTTTCACTTATGTATGCTTTAGAAAAATAAGGTATTCATATTTTGGGGTGTTGATTTTTTTTGGCATCGTTTTAATTATTGGACCATTCTTAACTGATATTACTTTACTACAGATTGTACTGCATAAAACCAGGTGATTTAACCTGTTGCCAAAGAACACGGAAAGGAATAAATTGTTTGTTGGGATATTAAGGGACCAGCCTTTTTGTACCAGATGTATTTTGGAGGCTGGACTCTACCAGTGAACTGTTGCGTTGTGCTTTAATCCTCCTTAGCAATAAATCAGGGGTCTCGGATGGATATTAGACAGTGCAGTGATGTTGTGCAGAACAATACACTGCTAGCCTGATCGTTTACAGCAGACCAGTCATCGGGGAGGTGCAAGAATAAGAAGTATCTGGTCGTTATAGAACGCTGTAGAGCGGTGGCATACGCCCTCGTGCTGCTTGTCTAGCACAGGCTTTTCTTGAGAGCTGGGAAGTCGCCGTTCTGCCGTGGATGTCCTGCTAACCAAGCATAATCCTCATTGAACGTTTTTGGGATGAGCTGGGATAACGTGGCTAGGACTCATAGACGAGTAAAGAGGCGCGTGCTTGTCCAGGAGTGGGGCAGGATCCCTTGCAATGCAATGCGGGCATTTTACACATGAATGGCTTGTACCGCTTCTGATCGTGGCCACACATGTCGGAATAACTAGGGTTTTCCATAGAGTACAAAATCCTTCAGGGATGATGGAGAATGAAACCTTTATTAAAGTCTGAGGCAGATATTTTGACTATTAAATTGTGCTTTTGTGATGTCGGGTTTTAACTTGCTACTACATGACCGTACCTATTAGTTGTTGCACAGGTGCAGGCATTTAATGAATCTTGCAGTTACATTAATATTTGCACTTGGAGTATGTTGCGATCTGAAAAGTCACAACTGCTATTATTTTAACTCCTCTGAAGTAATGCATTGTTGCAGTATGAAGTTCTGTAAAGTAGAGCTTTAGGATGCTCTTAACAATGACTCATGACCTCTTTGTATAATCATTGCATTATTGTAGTACAGCTCCTAGCCACACTGATTGCAATATATTATATCGGTAAGCTAAGCTGTGTACTTATTTAAAACCTCAAAGCTCTCAATTAAAATGGTTCCCTCATTTCTATGACATTCTTCTGAATGTCAGACTGAAGATTTTTGTGAATTTGAGTTTAAGCTTTTCAGGCCATTAAATTAGTAGTGATTTTTATGCTGCAAAAGCTAAAATACTGAGATTGTAGCTTGTTTTTGCTGAAGCTGTAGTTTTTCTTTTGAGACTGAAAACATTAGAAAAACATTCAATCTGAGAGAATTGATTTATAGTTGTAGATTTAACTAGTTTGTACTCTTTCCTTTGCTGAATTCACAACATGTCACAGGATTATCTCATTGTAAAGGGTGTTATTTACTTGCATGCCATATCTAAAGATTGTATCTTTATCTTACACTGTACAATTCTAATCCCTGCACCAACCATGCTGAGGCTACAGAATGTCAGCACCTTGCCTTATTCCATGCCCAGAACTCAAGTCAATCTCAGAATGATCAGTCCCAGTATCACTGTTTCCTGATGAGTTGTTATACAAGCCCTCAGCTGTCCCTAAACCCCATCCTGGTTACGTTTTCTTACCATCTCTAAGGAGCTGTGATCACTAGCTAAACCTTAAAAATCAAAAAGCTATTATTTGGGTCCTGCAGTATGAGTGATCTTTCCTGAATGACCTACCCAGTTTTAAAATTAAAATGTAGACCCATGTTTTGCTTCTTATAACTATTGTAATGGGTTTAAGAGAACTTTAATTGCTGCCACTTTTTTTTTTACCGTCCCCATCCTGGGTTTGAAATTTGGTTCATCCTGGGCTTGATTTTTTTTTTTTAAAGCCCTTTAAATGAGTTCTAGTTATTCCTCTAACATGAAAGTGCGTCACAAAACTGCATCCAGCTACCAACTCCATACATTGCATATTAAGAGTATAAAAAGCATTATCCTGAGAGAAGCAGTTGGTGTGCATTGATCTGTATGTACTTTTTAATTTGGAGATCTAAGTTTTACTCACTTACCCTTGCAGTTGCATTAGAGATTTATTGGTCAGATTTTATAGTTGACTGTAAAGCTTCTGTTCTGTATTGATTTCTCCAAATAAATACCTCTTGTATCACTAGGGTAATTCTTTACTTCAGACAGTTTAATCATTTGACCATTGTTAATTCCTATAAAGCACAGTTCTTAAAAGGTTTTGAGCAAACTGACACTTCAAAACATTGACATTTACAGTTATAGCTAATTTATAATGGAATTTACTAAAGATTCATCTTAGACATTCCCCACATTTGACAAATGGTCATAATTGCATTTTGTTTTCTATTTCCGTCTATACATCATTCTTTATTATTTTGTGTTCTAAGGAAATGGTTCCTTCGTTCCATTTTTCTACTTCTTTCCGTCCTGTTAACCTCTTTCTCCCATTTCCTCTTCTGTCTTTCTCTGCTTGCAACTGATTTGGATTTTTTTTTTGCTTTTTTATATTAGTACCATGTGTATGTTGATTCCTCTGGCCTCAATAGTCCAGTAGAAATGGAGACAGATGGTCCCTTGATAGAAGATGTTCAGATGTTAAAAAAGACTGTAGAGGAAGAAGCTACTCAGGTAAAAAAATGAATTTATGAATCTCCTCTAATCATAGCAGTCACAACCACTAAGCCTTTCAAAGATAGGATATGGACTGAGCACTGGAATCAATAACATTATGTAGGATGCAAACGTCTGCATGGATTTGAGGGTAGAATATCCCTCTTAACCTTAGCATGTTGCTTATTTTCATTTACTACATTTTCATATGCTTTCATAAAACTTCCATGGGTGAGTGGTCATCTTTCCTTTTGCTTTTAATAAACAGTGCTGTAACCGAGGTGGTAATACCATTCTTGTTGAATGGCATATTTGCTACAAATGTTTGTTGTACAGTACTATATTGCTCCTTAAATATAGCTTATGAGAATGGAAGAGTTAATGGATGTATTCTGAAGCTGTTGTAGGCCATAACAGTTGGAAAAGGTGGAAGCAAGACTATTTTTAAAAGTCTACAAATACTAACCTGGAATTTAACCATTGCACAAAGCAATTATAAAGTCACTATCAAAAGCTGTAATTCTTCTCAGTTCTGTTCTGTTTAGATTTTCTGACTAGTGAAAATATTTAGTTCCACACAATACACAATAGTACACAAGCATTGGTCAGTGAGTCAGTTCCATATAATAAATTCTAATGATATCATTTTATGGTTATTGTAGGCACTTGAACATAAGAGCTCAAAGCTCTGTTGCATAATAAATCCTTAGGAACAAGTAAAGGTTTATTCCATGTTGAAAAGAAACAAAGTTTCGGCTGTGGGGCCTTCTTCACACCAGTTGTTCCTTTTCTATATTGTTTACTAAATGACATAATTACCAAGTTTTAAAACAGAATAAAATTGCAAAGGTTCCAATTAAGAAGTTTATTAAATTATTTATTACACTTAAGGATCTAATTGCATAATGAGCTTGACTGGAATAAAGCAGGTATGCAAGTTCTCTGGACCAGAGTTGGAAAGTCTTGCCTTAAGGTTTTAAGTTTTAGTTGGGGTTTTTGTTGGTCTCAAGAAGATTGTTCCCCACAAGAAGTTTAATTAGAAGCCTGAACTTTGTATTAAAGACTACTTGAGCTGGATATGTGCCTTTAACTGGCATGTTTTTTAATGTATAACCCCCCCCCTTGTTCCTGTTTGTTTGCAATATAACAATAACCTGTATATATACACTTCCTTTCTTGACTAAAAAGTGTAAAATGCTGACCAAACTAACCGCACTGTTACAATTATTGACTCCTTCTTCACGTCTGGAGCTGGGGAGCAGGAACATCTCACCGTCTCTTTTTAAATTGTAAAACGTAATGTTTTAGAACATATTCTAGTGCAGGACATTGTTTAGAGTGAATAACATTTGCAGTGAGATTTAGATCCACAGTAGTCATATCTTCATATCAGAGGTTCCCAGCACCTGCTGGTTTCCATTCTAGCTTACATTAATTGCTTGATTGAACCCTTAATTCCCTTAATTGGAGCTATCAAGTTGCTTGAAATTGGGGACATTTGCAACTCTGGCATTTTATTACTAATGAAATGCTATAGTTAAAAATCAATCTACAACATTTTTAAGAGCTGAACATGGTCAAACAGTTCAAATGATCCATAACTCAGTTCAGGTTTTGGTTTGTATTACTGAGAATTTTGCTGGAAGAAAAACTTCCTGATCCTGATCTTAAAACGAAACGCCATCCTCTGCCCCCGTGCAAGCTTATAACATACCGTACTACAGCAGCTGTAGTCGGATCTAGTGGCTTGCAGCCAGTTTTGTGAAAGTCTTGTGTATCTGGCCTGAATTGCACCATCTCTACAGTTGCAGAGAGATCAGCGAAAGGACCGGCCTCTGGTGCGACGCAAGTCTGAGCTGCCTCAGGATATTTACACCGTGAAAGCCTTGGAATCCCATCGCCGCGCTGAAGAAATGTTGACGACTCATGATGGGCACTAGACAGGCGGGTGGTTTTCCTGCCCTGAAACCTTCAGCACATCTAAAATACTGGCACGGAAACAACGAGACGTGCCCGTGTTATACCGTTCCCGCGCTCTGATCATTATTGGTTTCCGCTTTCTCAGGTGTTCTTTTTTGTTTTTCTTTTTTCCTCCTGAATGTTATGTGCCTGTATTGGATTTTTGTCATTTCATTCAAAAAAAAAAACTCAGAACATAAGCTCCCAAGATACTTGGTCAGTTGCATGTGGAGAGTGAATGCAATGTACAGTGTAGCTGGGGAGAAACTTAAGGAGAAAGCAAAAACTGAGTGGGGTGGTGCTGCTTTTTTTTCTTTTTAAAGGGAACAAACCAGGAAAGGCAACAGGTTGGATACCAGTTTCTCTTTCAAGCCCAGGGACAGCTGCCAGTGCCAAGACATTTTTATTCATTTTATTGATTACATGTTAATATTTAATCGTCTAACCTTTTTAACAGTGGGGAGGGGGACTTCTGAAGAGGTGTCAGTTTTGGCCACAGATTTTCTAATCAGTCTAAAAATGTGCAGATGAACGGCATATTTGATGGAGCTGTTCCCTCGGAGTGGAGTTATCAAAAGGAAGGAAACATTTTTTCTGGACTCTGTTCTACAGTAGAAGATCTTTACAAGTTTTGTGCCATACCAATTACTTCTACTTTTTTAAAAATAAAATTAGTACAGTTCTTTAGGCAATAAGCTTACTCAGAATGCAATTTGAACTTGGTAGTTCAAACAATGGTAAATTTCATTAAGAGCATCAGATTGGGCTGTCAAATTGCACAATATCCCAGGCTACAATGCTGATCTGTTCAAATGTTTTTTTTGTACAAAGTGTAAAATATTAGAGACCATTTTTTTAAAGATTTCTCTATTGAGTATTGTTTCCATTTACTTTACCACCATTAATAAGACTTCATTCTGTTAGTAGATGTTGTTTGAAAGAAGCCCGTTTCAGTGGCTAACTCTTTACCTTCAGGTAAAATGACTAACCCTCTGGGAATTAAGTCATAGCAGTAGAATCCAAATTGAATAGGATGTAGAAATGCTGAACATGTCACCTATATCCATTAATATGCATGCTTTGCACTCAGTGCATCTTGCTATTGCTGTTATGCAGTACATTCCAGTGACAGTTGCATACCTTTAAGCAGCTATGATTTGGTTGTGCACATTGTCAGTCTCATTTAATATGATGCTAAAAAGGGGTAGTAATTTTCTGTTCATCAGCAGTATCCCTTGTTCCTATTCAGTATATTTAGCATTATTGTTTGCCTTTGTGATTTACCTAAAAAAATGTAATTTAGGTTACCCCTAAAGCAGGGAAGGTTTTATCCTATAAGTGATGTTATTCTACAGGCATTCAGGGTAATTTGGAGTTAGAGGCAAACCCACATCTCATCCCAGTGGCTATATAATTTGTGTTCCCATGTTTAGGCAGTGGTTATTCTCACAGGTGCTTAACCTTAGAACTTGGAAAGTACTGTAATCTTTATTAATGTTATAGAACAGTCTTTCTCGATTATATAAAGGTCTTTCCATGAGTGCCTTTATTATATAAAAAGATTGGTAAATACTGGCCTCAATAAGAGGAGAGCCAATAGTTTGGTGTACCAACCACTTTACCTTTCATATTTAGTCAATTTCCCTTGGCAGAAGAAAAATCCATATGGATATATGCATTTGTTCCAGATGGTGGTTAACAAAGTTACCATATGAAATTCTGCTCCTGTTGAATTGCAGCTGATTTGAAAACTTGAGAATGCTGCAAAACAGCTTGTTGAACTACCTAAAAAGCACTTCCTGTTAAACTTGAAAAAATGCGCTGTGTTGTACTATCCCAAATGAAGCAGTCTTGCTTTTCTCCATGTTTCTGTGTATTTATCCCCCTTTTTTACTTGATAGAGGCTGTCCCAACATGCCTCCCTGTCAAGGAGAGAAGAGTGCTTAGTTTTCTGTTTTTGTTTTTTTTGTCAGTCTTCATACCATTGTTTGAACTTCCATGTTTGTTAACTGGTAGTTCACCAAATAGTCCTCTGGTCTGGGTGTACAATGTTTATGGAAAGTTATTTCTTTGCCCACTCAACTGTGTCTGTTTAATGTTTGGTTGAATGTGCAAAATGTAAAATATACTACCATGTTCAGCATTTTTCTTCTCTTCTTGAAGAACAACAATCACCAAACTATTTTTCCCTCTTAACAAAGATATATTGCTGTTATATTAATAGTTTGAATTGTTTTACAGGATGGTGCCGCATTTTCTAATGAAACAACCTTTGAGCTTTTTTTGTATTGCTGTAATGGTACCAATGAATTACTGAATTCGTACAAAAAAGCAGAAAAAGATGGTTTTTGGTGACTGTTTTTCTTTCATCAGTGGCTTTACTTCAGCATCTGCAAGTTTGTTTGTGCTTTCCGAAATACAATAACGGCAAGTGTCCTTTAGTATGCGATCTGTACTAAATGGCTTCATTTAATATTGTACATACAATGTACTTTGTTTTATGTAGTGTTATATATCTATTAAACATTAGGTTTCATATTTTGTACAAAATGGTCCTATGTACAGAATAAAACGTTAATAGCATCTGCAAAAATTTGATAAGTGGCAGACTTTTCTTTTTGACAGTCCCTGTATCTATCTGCATTAGAAATGTTAAAACATTTAAATTCTAATATTTTTATCAATTTGTAATTCTCAAGATTTGTTTCCACAATGATTGTCTGTGACAAAAATCTTCATACATCAGCCTTTTGTGTGCTTTTATCCAATTCTAAAGTTGTGTACATCAAAATAGAATAAATGAAGAGAACGTGGATTTTATATTTTCATCCTAAAAGAATCAGTGTTTTTACTTCAGGTGTTATGACTGTTTTCTACTTTTTGTGTGTTTACCAGAAAGCTTAAAGTGGAGTGTCAAAACTAAATGAAGGAGAGAGATGGGGGGGAATCTACAGAAGTCCAGGAAATTGACTCCAAAGTGGGTACAACAGAATAAGAAATAGCCATAGATTTTAAATCCCACTTCCAGATGGCACCAGTTCAGAAGAGGCTTCTTTCTGTTCCATCAAATCAGTTGCTGACCACTTTGGTTTTAATTTGTAACGAGTAGATGGGTGGAGATTTAATCTGCTAATTTATTTAATCCCTAAAGTAATTTTCCCAGTCGTGCTCTTGTAGAGCCCTTGCCCTGTAGGCTTAAGAAGCATATTAAATCATCAATGCCTAGCGTCCTGGAAATAAAAACTGTAGTCGCTGAATCAGGTGACTGTTTTGAGTGATCTAAATTATTTAGCTAATCAGAATACCCTGCAGCTGTTCAGGACCAAGGCTTTTAATTGAACACGTACCGTGCTACATTGATCAATCTTTAAGAAACAGGTGGCTCAGAGTGACCTAGAAGTCTTCAGGATCTGAACTCTCCAAAACCTTGATTATGCAGAACCTGGAACTACAATAAAAATTAAAAAGTTAGAAAAATTCTAACGGATCCCCCTTTGGATGAAAATCGGTTTAAATTCATATAGATTTGAAGTGTTATCCCATAGATAAGTCCTCTGTTGGCACAATTTGCAAGTGCTAATCATTTCTCTTAGCATTTTGTCTTATGCTTTGATACTTAATACTTAATTGTTCAGTAGTTTTACGAGCTACTCTGAAGTTAATATTTTATTGCAAAATGCAAGATTCAAAATCCGTCCGAAATATTGTATTTAAAATACCATGCAGGGTTTACCTAGAGCTCCGTGAAGTTGGCCCCCCTACAGACCGCACAACCGATGAAACCCACCTTATTCGTTAGTTGCAACGGAACAAGTAATATATTTATTCCAGGCTGGAAAAAGAACGCAAAGTTTTGGCTGTATTTGTGTCAATTTGTGCTGTTGAAAGTAGCGTTTGTGCTGCTTTCGTTCCCGCGATATAGCGCCTTGTTTTTCCGGTGATCACGTGACTATGCAAGGTGACTTTGACCTCCAGTGACCCCGTCTGCCGAGCTCAAGCGTCTGTTACCGGTGCGAGAGTAACAGTTCTGCAATTGTTCCTCTGTTTGCTGGGGGGCGGTGAATTTTTCATTTAATATCAGTGTCTTCTGTGCGTTTGTGTTAGCAGGAAAATTACATTTGTCATGAATATCACATACCCTAATCAGCAGAGTTGCGGGTGTAATCTCAAAAAGTGAGCATTAGTAGACAATTCCATGTTCTTACCAAGAGGCTTTAACGAGCACGTCTAAATACTTCGTAGCGGTGTGCTTTTTTAAAAAAATCTGAAGAAGTGATCAGTTTCTCACGGTCTCCTTCTTAAATAAACACGCGCACCAAGGGACGTGTAAAGATTGGAGCCTCGTGTTTAAAAGGCTTGAATCTGCAACTTTACGAACAAGACCACTGTTGCACTTTTTATGCAAAGCGCATTCGTTAATGTGAAAAAGAACCAAGATGTTTCTTAAGGGGCACTACGTACAAGGTTGTCGCGGGTAGTAAATAACACATACGAGAAGCAACACTGGAAAGTCCACCGTCTCACACCGCGGCAATATTGAAAACATTTTATTAAATTATTTTCACATAACAGAAGGGAACATATATATGAATTATTTAATAAACTGTCATTATCCGTGAGTTTGTATTTACAGGGGGTCTTATGCGCAAACATGAAGCGTTGAGCTCACAGTTTTTATCTTCGTGTTTTCGGCCAGTCCTTGGTGTAGAATACAGCGTGAGGGCACACCTGCCCCCTGAAGACACAGGTATGGGTGCCTGTGTTAGATCCTGAGGTGAAGTCGAGTCTTCTGCAGTCCTCAATGTAATGACCCGGACATGTCTGCTTGTCCTGCTCCATGAAGTTGGCCACCCGCCCGTCGAACAGCACAAACGACGAAACTCACCATCGTTAGTGATGCGTTTGTGCCGGTTTGTGTCACTGTAAGTAGCGTTTGTGTTGCTTTTGTTTCCGAGATATAGCGCCTTGTTTTTCCGGGTAATCACGTGACAATCTACAAGGAAGTTTACAGGTACCAACAAACTCGGTACTTGAACTCCTGATTGTGATTAAAACAATGGGGGCAATTTGTTTTCTGAGTCTGTCTGGTCGGATGGGGTGGATGTCTCAATGTATTTCAATATAGCGCCTTCTTTTCCTGTATGTGACGTCACTCTGTGACGCACGAAACCGCAAAGTCACGACCACCAGATCTTTCAGTTGTGATTTTTTTATCAGTTGACCCCAGACTTGGCAGCCTTTAAACGAATAAACAGTCTTACATTTAGGGAGCAGTTACTATGTTAGTTCATTGGGTTAGGTGTTTTCTTTTCGTTTTTAACCACGTTCTCGAAAATGTATTGCTTGTGGACTCCTTTCATTGGTGAAGAGACACCAGTTTCCAAATTACCGCTGGTACAACACGAGAGCCCATATTCACATTTTTAGGTATTAGTTTCAAGATCGATATAATTTAACAATAAAAAACAAAACTGAAAGCACAAGCATAATAATATCATGATCATACACTTTATATTTCTATTCATTTTTGAAATACAAAGCAGGTGTTTCCCCTACCTTAAATATATGATTAAAGTTGTTCAACAACCATGTATTAATTACAGAAAGCAGCGGAGACGTTTATATTGCAAATAAAAAATGTATTTGTTTCGAATAGTACGGGACAAAAAATCTAAGTAAAAATAAGTAAAGTATTGGCAGTACACAAGCCGATCCAACTGGCGCTGCTAGCAGGAAAAGCTCTCAGACCCGTGATTGGCTAAACCCCCGAACAGCTCGGGCCGTGATTGGGTGAAGAGTGAAAATCGACACTCTGATTGGGTAAAGCGCCATAGCGGAAGTTCTGTGTGTACCGTGTGTGCTGTATGAGCACGCTGGATATACAGTAACACATCCACAGCGCGTTCACGACTCCGATAGCATATCAGGATAGGAGTGCGCGCACCATGATCACATCGCGATACCCATTGCGACTGGCGCGACATGAAAGGCCATATATCCCGATATGACATGCTCAGCCAAAATGCCCCCCCCCCCATGTCGCGACGTGGAGTCCATATATCGCGATATGACCAAAACCTGTCATGCCCATGTCGCGACATGAAGTCCGCAAGTCGCAATATGACATATCCCGGCAAAAGTGCCCTGCCCCATGTCGCGACATGAAAGGCTCTATATCGCGATATGACATGCACAGCCAAAACGCCCAGTCCTCATGTCGCGACATGGAGTCCATATATCGCGATATGGCCAAAACCTCTCACGTCCATGTCGTGACATGAAGTCTGCATGTCGCGATATGACATCAC
The DNA here is from genome assembly GCF_040954835.1 of Lepisosteus oculatus. Taxonomy (NCBI): domain Eukaryota; kingdom Metazoa; phylum Chordata; class Actinopteri; order Semionotiformes; family Lepisosteidae; genus Lepisosteus; species Lepisosteus oculatus. The sequence continues at coordinate 11,370,070 of NC_090703.1, read as the reverse complement.
GGGAAAAGTGCCCCGCCCCCATGTCGTGACATGGAATCTATATGTTGCGATAGGACATACACTGACTGGATATGCTGACCCCATATGGCGACACAAAGTCCATATATCGCGGCACGTTCTATCAGGGTTTATCCTGATATGAGACCTTTGTTGCGACAGTGGTGCCAGGGTGGCATGGAAACAAGGCGCCAGTCGTGATATACACTTCCGCGGCATACATACGATATACATGGAGTCCCTATCATGACATGCTGCGGAGCTCTTATCGCGATGGTATCCCACAATTACGCGTTTGGCAACAGCGTGTCACGAAAGGGAAAGGAAAACGTGCCATAAAAAATAAAAAACAGATCTTACAATCATGGTGATTTTACATACATTACAACCACAGGTTTATGTCATAGATGGTTAACTTGTTGGCATGCGTCATGTCTTAGTATTATTCACATCTAAGGAGGCTCATATGTTTATGGATATTGATTGTCTTTAAAATGTTAAGGGTACGAGCTAAACTGTAACAGAGCGCTTGGACTCGGCAGACGGGGGTCACTGGAGGTCAAAGTCACCGTGCATGGTCACGTGATCACCGGAAAACCAAGGCGTTATATATCGGGAAGGAAAGCCACAAACGTAGCACTAACAAATAATACCGGTTTGGTTTTAAACTTGTATGAAACCCGCGAAATTAGTATTCTATTTTCGATGCCAAAAGACACCTAATTTGGAAATTCGTGACTTCCCACGACTTAACACTGAATTGTTATAGTCGCATTACAGTGCTAACCAATTCAACGTACCTTTAATTGCAAGAATGATCTGCTAATAAAAGCGTCAAATACATACTTTGGATGTATTTTAGCTCTGTAATTGTCGTTTACTTAAAAATACTGCAGGGCATTTAGAGGCGATCTGAATAGTTATCTGTAAAATGCACACTCGCAGCTACCCGTCAATAATACAGCGAGCCAATTGCAAATCACATACGATGAAAAAACACGTAACATTAAAAAGCAAAACATGTAACGCACACAAGGGGGAATAAATCTTAAATTACTTTGGACTGATTGGGTAGACATTCCAAAACTTGTTATTTGTTTAAAGGAGAAATTTTAGAACCTCTTCGTGCTGAACTCCTACAGGTGAAGCACGTATCGAGCTGCTAAAAGCAAACGCGGCACTGCCGCTTGCGTTCCAGAAACACTTGTATCCGGGAAGCCAGGCTGTACTCCTTAAAATCCCAAGATACCTTTAGCATCCCATGTGTCTTATTTGTTTCGGAACTGGTCTGGTCATCTACAGGCGGCTTTTTGAAAAACGCAGATATATGCATTTGTTTTGCCATGTTGGCTAATAAACCAAAAACCTAGCGCTAGATAGCTCTAAGAGCGTCTGAAGACAACGATAGCCAATTAGGCTAAGGCTTCGCGTGCACCGCCCCACTACATTTATATCATTTTCTTATTGGTTACAAAAGATACAGCGAGCCAATAGCAAATCACATATCACAAATCACATGAAAAAAATCCAACACGTAACATTAAAAAGCAAAACATGTAACGCAAACAAGGGGGAATCTTAAATTACTCTAGAGTGATTGGGTAGGCCTAGGATCAATCAGTGATCAATCAGTGGCTACGTCTCTGATGTAATATTCAATTCAATTCAATTCAAGGTGCTTTATTAGCATGACCGATAGGTACAATCAGTGTTGCCAAAGCAAATAAAAATAATTAAATTAACATAGAACAAAACAAAAAATAGAAGTAAAATAAAATCTACAGACATGTTACAGACATTTACAACAAAGACATATTATATAATATTGACATATACTGTAGGCGGCTGGAGCATTATTGGGAGACGGACTCACTGTTCCTCAGGCTGTGACAGGAGATCACATACTGGGCTGCCAGATCAACTGAGTTCCCTCCTCCCTCTCCCAGTAGGATTGGGACCTGTTGTGGTTTTGGTAGGTGTGGGAACTCTGGGATTAGATTTCTGAATTTTGGGAAGAATGTTTCTCTAATCCCAGAGTATCTGTCACAGTGCAGTAGGAAGTGCACCTCTGTCTCTATTTCTCCCTCCTGGCAGTGGGAGCACAGCCTGTCCTCTCTGGGCAGCCAGGTCTGCCTGTGTAGCCCAGTTTCTATGGCCAGGTTGTGGTCACTGAGCCTGTACTTCGTCAGGGTCTGTTTCTGTTTGTTATTTTTTATTTTGGTCAAATATTCAGCTAGTGTGTATTGTCTGTTTAAGGTTCTGTAGCATTCCAGTTTATGTTGTGTTTGTGTGTGTGTGTCCCAGTGAGTGAGATATTGCTGTTTGATCTGTGCTGTGATGTGGTTGAGTCTGGGTTGTGGTGCTCTAGCAGTGCTGTCCTGAGGCTGGTTAGTGTTGGTGTGGCTCAGGTCGGTGAGCCTCAGGACCAGCTGGCTCAGGGGGCTCTGTTTTGGGCTCAGCTCTTGGCTCAGCAGGGCTTTGTGGTGGTAGGAATTTTGGTCACTGTTTTTTAGGTGTAGCCAATACTTTAATATTCTTTTCTGTATGTTTATCAATAGTGGGTACTGGCCTAATTCGGCCCTGCACCCATTGTTAGGAGTTTTTCTCTGCACACGGAGGATGATTCTACAGATCTCCATGTGCAGAGTTTCTGTGGGGTGTTTGTCCCATTGGGTGTAATCCTGGTCTGTGAGGGGACCCCAAACTTCACTGCCGTATAGGGCAATGGGTTGGATTACACTTTCAAATATTTGGAGCCAGATTCTTGTTGGTGGGTTGATGTTGAAGAGCCTCCTTCTTATTGCGTAGAAAGCCCTGAGTGCCTTCTCCCTCAGTGCCTTCACTGCCAGGTCAAAACTCCCGGAAGAGCTGATGGTGAGACCGAGATATGTGTAGCTGGATGTGTGCTCCAATGTGTTGTTGTTCAGTGTGAATTTGTACCTGTTTCCCTGAGGTCTGGCTTTCTTCTGGAAAACCATAACTCTGGTCTTGTCCAGATTGACTGTCAGTGCCCAGGTCTGACAGTACTGCTCCAGCAGTGCCAGGTTCTGCTGCAGCCCCTGTTCTGTGGGCGACAGCAGGACCAGGTCATCTGCGTAGAGCAGGAACTTGATTTCTGTGTCGTGTAGTGTAAGACCAGGAGCTGCAGACTGCTCCAACATTCCTGCTAATTCATTGATATAGATATTGAACAGTGTTGGGCTCAGGCTGCAGGCCTGTCTCACCCCGCGGCCTTGGGTGAAGAATTTAGTCCTTTTGTTTCCAATTTTCACTGCACATTTGCTCTCTGAATACATTGATTTAATTATGTCGTACACTTTGCCCCCTATGCCACTTTGGAGTAGTTTATAAAACAATCTCTCATGCCAAATCGAGTCAAATGCTTTTTTGAAATCGACAAAGCAGGCAAAATTTTTTCCTTTGTGTTTTTGGTGGACGTGTTTGTCTATCAGTGTGTGTAGGGTGTAAATGTGATCAGATGTGCGGTGATCTGGCAAGAAGCCAATCTGACTTTTACTCAGGACATTGTGTTCGGTAAGGAAGGCCAGTATTCGTGTATTTAGGATACTGCAGAATACCTTCCCCAGGTTACTGTTCACACAGATGCCCCGGTAGTTGTTGGGATCTAGTTTATCTCCACTCTTATAGATGGGCGTGATCAGTCCTTGGTTCCAGGCCTCGGGGAAACATCCGGCTGTCATGATGAGATTGAGGAGTTTGAGCAGGGCTTGTTGCAACTTTGGGCTGCTGTGTCTCAGCATCTCATTTATGACTCCATCATGGCCACAGGCTTTGCGTGGTCTGAGGGCCTGGAGTTTGTCCAGTAGCTCCTGCTCAGTGATTGGGGAGTCTAAGGGGTTGGTTGTCTTTGATAGCCAATTCCAAAATTTTGAGTTTTTCATAAATGGTGTTTTGGTCTGATTGATTTGTATTTGGGAGCTTTTCATAGAGATTTTCAAAGTATGTTTGTAATATCTGTGTATATACTCCCTTCCTGGTATTGTGCTTACCATGAACAAAGCTCCAGAATGACTGTTTTTGCTGGTAGCCAGAAGGAAATGGGGATTAAATTGCTCCCAGTACTATTCCTTCTGAAAGAACACAACATGTGATTAAGGTGAAAGAAACTGAAAATGAACCCTTCCAGTTCTGGCAATAAAAATAAAAAAATAGAACAGTTTACAGAAAGGAGGACACTTTAGCCAAGATCATACCTGATCATTACTTTCTTTTGAGTTGTTAGGTGTTAACTAGCCTTTTCCCCTATCTTAAATATACTGTACCACTCAGTTTACAGTACTTTCCTTTGCATTTTTACTGAGGGACTGACCCATCTCTGGGTAAGTATAGATAAGTTCAAGTAGGTAGCTGCGTCAGGATACGTAGGCTGCAAAGGAAGAGGTTCATACATGTTGAAAGGAAAACAAAAAAAAACAACCTTGTGTCTTTTTTCTTTGGAATGGAAATAACCTTTACCTGCTCCCAGGTATAGATAAGACTGTCGTCACTCACCTGCACCCTGAAAAAAAGCAAATCAACTCCAAAACACATTACCAGTGGGGAAACAATAATTCAAGCCGGGAGCTGCGTCAGCAGGCGTAGGCTGCAAAGGAATAAGTAAAGGTTTAGTCCATGCTGGAAAGAGAAGGAAAGAAACACAATGTTTCTGCTGTGGAGCCTTCTTCTGGTGCCACACTCAAAGAAGGCTCCGCAGCTGAAACGTTGTTTATTCTCCTTTCAGCATGGAATAAACCTTTACTTGTTCCTTTGCAGGGAAAAAAAATGTTTGTGGAACATTAAAGACAGCTTTGCAATGTTCATTTTAATAAAGTGATTATTTTTTTGCCGTTAGGTTTTGAAATGGGAACCTTGAGACATATTCCAAGGTTACTCATTATACCTGAAGTGACAAAGGACTCCTTCCACAGGATTTGCTGAATTAAGCAGTTCGGAATGCTTTACCTCACCATGGAAGTGTCTGGGCACACCTGCTACCTTGTTGCTGTAATTTTTTAGCTGATGGTAAAAAGCAGCCTCTCAGTTACCATTACAAGCATACAATATTACTGTCATGTATTGTATTGTTTCAATAAAAAAAAAGTTTTGTAATGAACTGACGGATGCACCACATTTTCAGGAGTTAATATTAAAAACTTGAATATGTTAATGTTTTGTTTTTTTTCCTGCAGCACTGATATTGCTAGTTCGGCCCTGAAATCGTAATTAATCGGCGCCTTTTTTACCATATGTGACCACCATTTGCATGTGGCTTCTCCCTGTAAAAAGAAAAAATATATGAACCTCACTGGGGAAAAAAAGTGCAATCCAGCCTCAGGCTGAGTGTTTTAAAAAAGGGGGAAGGAGATCTTGATTCTCGGACATCACTGCAGCAGCCAGAGATGGCTTCAGCTTCAGACGGCTCCTATTGCAGTGCTATCGACGAAGCTGATGACTGCAATCTCTGGTTTCCAGGAGGGGAAGAGGAACTCCACCTAAACCATTCCATTATCGTCATAGGTTTGTCTTCTGTGCAAATGTTCTAAGAATGCTAAGACAAAGCTTAGTTTTTGCGAACCATTACATTACATTCCAGTAAGGTTATTGGTCTCTGATAAGGAAGTAAAGAGTCTCTAAGATCCCAAACGTTTTCGGAAAATGTTTCATTCAGTTTGCACAGAATACTATCTTTCCTAAATATAATTTTCTTCTAGGTATATGAAAGTTACCTAATTTCGAATAACCTTACGATACAATCGATTTTTCAAGCGAATAAGACTGAAGTAGTGTACCCATAAATCATTTTTAGCAGTTTGATATCGTCCTCTAGCGATGTGAAATGATAACACAACAGACTAGTAATAACGTTTCAATTCTTACCATCAGATAAACCCCGTTACAACAGTACTAAAAGCTCGTTTAAAGCTCAGCATTTTTTTTTACTGAAATGAAATAAACATTCACGTTTTGTTGATCCAGAATATTTCCACAGTTTACATAATACTACGGAGAAATGAGCTGCGGTTGAATCTGGGTGGATCGACTGCAGGATTATAGGACTGCTGTATTGCACTTGTTTTCGGGAGCCAAATCCGTAAATGCTGCTGAATAGTTTTTTTTTTCACAACAGAAACCTAAGAGAAAAATATCACTTTAAATGCACTTTTAGTTGCTTACAGTACTTTTTCAGAGGCAGATATGGTCGTGCTCTTCTATACAGTGATTAAGTAACAATAGTGCTGCAGCCTATTGACTTTTTCGATCAATTGTAGCGCTGCATTGCTGTACATCCAACAACCGACCTCGCTTATATGTCTTCATTATAATAGCTATAAGTTATATATTAAAGTTAAATAAATATATAACAAAAAAAAGAAAAAGACAAGCCTGTTCTATGCATGACCCTCCCCTGCGGAAGCACAGTGCGCAGATACAGGAGGGACAAGTTCATCACAAACGTGCTCAAATAATTGCTTGTGAATTATTAACGTCAGGAAGAGCTAACAACATTCCGCACAATGCGTTACAGTAAGTAATGGGACACTGCGGAAATTTGTTTTATGCGCAGTTATATACATATAGATTGGCAAAAGCCTTTCAAGTACGAAAATCTAAAAAAAAAAAAGATTTCTAGCTTTCTTGCGCTGGTTCTGTAACACATTAGGGGCTTTTACCAACCATTATACCGTTGGAGTTACACGAGCATTACACTTACTATACGTATGATCATAATCCAGAAATAAGGATAAATAATAGCACGCCCCAGTATTTCTGCATAGACAGAGAACCACTCCCTTTTATTTTTTTCTCAAAGAAAAAGACAATGGACAACACTCCAGATCGGGATGGTTGCGTTGGTTTATGGGATTTGTATTTCTTCTTATGCCGACCGCCATCAAAGTGACGTAGCTATAAACAACAAGTCCCAGAATGCACGGCGCACGCCTACGTCACGGCTCTCGTCGCTCAGAGCTGTCATTTGACCAGAGCCTCGCTGGAGTCTGTTTCATTTAACCGACGACAGCAGGAGCGGTGATTTTCTCTCTTCCTCTTCCGTGGAATAAATCGTATAGCATTCAGTGGTAGACCGCGCTGGAAAATGTCTGATAGCGGAGGAGGCGGCGGAGACGACGGCTCGGGCACCTTGGAGGTGTCCGCCGCCGTGCAGACCGTTGCTGACACGTCTGTGCTGCAGAAGCACATCCGCAAGCTTGTCCCACTGCTCCTGGAAGATGGCGGCGAGGCCCCGGCCTCCCTGGAAACCGCCCTGGAGGAGAAGAGCTCGCTGGAGCAGATGAGGAAATTCCTCTCGGACCCGCAGGTCCACACCATCCTGGTGGAGAGGAACACCTTGAAAGGTCCGTTGCCGTACGAGGTGTGAGAATCGGTGCTTAGGCTGAGGTGACGTGGGGGGCTGGTGCCATCGGCGCATCTCCAGCGCCAAATGATGCTGCATCACTCTCCAGCCAGACTGCTGAGACACAGCCTGAGGGCTTCTGGCTTCGTGGTACCCTGTACGAGCCTCAGCGTGCAGAATCAGCCCTTTAACGCATATTCCCACTTCACGATGGACCCTTTCATTTGCGTTTTAATAGCTATTTGAATAGAACTGTCGCTTTAATAGACCTCGGTTTTATTGGGGAATTCACGGACTGAGCTGCAGTTGTTTTTCGGGGTCAGTAGTTGATACGCCGTGCTTTAAAGAAACGTTCTCATTAAATTAGGTTATTTTAGGTATCCGGCGGGGAATAGCATCAGTTTCGCTGGTGTGTATCCGCCTTGCGGTCATTTTCCTTTCGGTGACCGTTTGTTGTCGTTTTCCCGATTTTCGGTACTTGCGTACGAACACTAGTTGTTCTGTTGACACAGTCTGTGAAAAGCGCAAGGGTGGAGCATTGGGCTTCACCCGTGTGTTTGAACTGATGCTGCTTCCCCAGGGTTTCCAGTAGGTGTGGTCTGGTAATGATCAGTCCTCTAGAGTTAAGAAGAGGTGGTATTCGCCTATTAAAAGTTACAACAATCACAGTTTTATATGCCTTTCCGTTTATCGCGCCTTGGTAGTTTCTTAAAATATTACCGGATCGTAAAAATCTAGGCTTTAAAATAAAGGTTTTAAAGTTGGTTATATCTCAAGCACCAAAGTATAATTATTCTCTTAGTGGAAGTTCAGTTTGCCGCAATCCCAAATTAGATCCTCGCATGCAAATATATATTTTAGTAATTGGACATATCCCAAGCTCAGGATATTATTTCGGGCTAGATTTCGTGTCCTCATGCAATGTCTAAACAGGTCCTGAGATGGTAAAACGTCTTATAGAAACCTTTCTTCTTTTTACCTGCAAGTAGTGCTACGGAAGTCTCCATTGCACCGTGCCCAGACAAAGAGTATATTTATCCTGCGCTAAGACGATAATAAGTTTGCTTTTCCAAACGACAGGTCTACAGCAGCTTGCCGTTTTTAAATATAACATTTCTTAGAATTTACGTTTGATGTTTTCATGCTTTGACTGTATGCGATCTTTTTATAAAATGAAATGAGAGAAAAGTGCATCATAATCAGTTTAGGGTATAGTGCCTGGTGGTCTGTGGAGGGTCTGTATTTCTCGCCTTTCAGCAGATTTATTAATTGCTAGTTACCTAAGAGTTATCTCTTGATTTAAATCACCAGATTTTGTCTCTGTGTTGTCAATTCAATGATTGCTTTGCACTTCAACGAAAGGTTTGTTTTCTGCATGGGACCCCCTTGCTAATACCTAGTTTCAGAACTTGTATGTTGCAGTGTGACATTGAGTCTTGCTTTAGTGACAAAGTTCACTTCGGCACTGCCATGTCAGTGCATTTCTATCTGCAGTGATTACATCATTCAGTACACTGGGCCAGTGCCCAACCCACAGTGACATCAGCTGATCCTGAAACAGGAACTTTGTATTATTATTCCAGCAGGAATTGCTGTGTTGCATGACGGAATTTTTTTTGTTGGTATTTTCTTGTCTGCATCATAATAGTTTCAAGCAGCAAAAAAACATTCTCCATATCAGGATTAAAGACTAAGGATTTAACTGCGTATCAAGTACAGTATCTGTTCTTTTCCTCCTCTTAATTTGAATTGATTTTTCTTTTCCTTTGGGTCTTAAACAGAGGAGTTTTACCTAGACTGCTGAATTATTCTTCCCTTTCTCTCCTGTAGAGGATGTTGGAGATGAGGGAGAAGAGGAGAAGGAGTGCATCTCTTACAACATCAGCATTGATATTCACTATGGGCTCAAGTCAAACAGGTTTGGAAAGCTAGACTATAGAGTCTGTCTCCTGCGGAAAGAGCATTGCACTGCAGTAGTGTAAAATACTCTTTATTAGAGCACTGCCACACTTGTCATATTTGTTTTACTTTGGAGTTGGAAAGAATTACTTTTTTTTAAATGATTTCATTGTACTGTATATTTAATATTTCATGGTGAATCAGAGCAACACAAGGTCCATAAATATAGTAGATAATTTGAGATTATTTTTTAATAAATAGATATAGAAATGTTTGCCTACACAAGCATATTTTATTTTCATAGCAAAACTAGGCTTTGAAATAACAAGGCGAGTCCTTGTTGCTTTTCTTATTAGTTTTAACTTGATTTCAGAGCAAGGATTACAAAAGCACACATGAAAGAAGTGTTGAAATGTACTTACTGTAATGTGATAGTTGAGTTATTTAACTGCATTTGTGCTGTGAACACTTTGCAGTTATCACTTTAGTTAGCCAATGTAGCTCTTGTGTTCAGGTAACACAACTTTTGTTCTACAAACCAGTATATTTGTTCAACCAGCCTGTTGACTTAATGAGAAGATGTGTGATCCCGTTGAGCTTAACCAACAGCACACTGGCTAGAGCACTTTTCCTTCTAACCCGGAAAGTGAAGCAATGTGTTTAAGTCCGTGTCTTGTGTGTGCACCTTTGCAGCCTGGCATGCATCAAGAGGACAGGGGTCATCGATGCTGACAAGCCCATTTCATCACAGCTGCGTGTCCTGACGCTCAGCGAGGACTCTCCTTATGAGACACTACACTCCTTCATCAGCAACGCCGTTGCCCCCTTCTTCAAATCCTACATCCGGGAGTCTGGGAAGGCTGACAGGTACACCTTAAGATTAAAAGGTTGTGCTTTGCCTGTCAAGATTATAATAATAATTGCTCAAACTTATATAGCGCTTTTCTGGACACCACACACAAAGCGCTTTATAGGTAATCGGGACTGCCCTCCGCCACCACCAATGTGCAGCATCCACCTGGATGATGCGACAGCAGCCATGGTGCACCAGAACACTCACCACACATCAGCTAAATTATTATGCATCTAAGCACCCTGAATGTCTGCAGATACTCATGAGTTTAGGATACTTTGAAAGTGGATGCAGATTTCGTGTATTGATAAATGAATTTAAGGGAGCTAATTGTAAATAAATGGCAAACAGTGGAAATGTTCTTGTTTGCTTGAATCAACCAATAGACTACTTTTAAAGGTAGAGTAGTAATGCAGTTGAAAGCAATGTTGCCTAGGTACAGTGTTGAATCCAAATTGTGAAGCTAAAGGCCCCTTATTAAATCTCTCTGTAACAGATCAATAGTACCTGATTTGGGTTTTTTTCCTGCTGCTCCAGGGATGGCGACAAGATGGCGCCCTCCGTGGAAAAGAAGATCGCGGAGCTGGAGATGGGGCTCCTGCACCTGCAACAGAACATCGAGATCCCCGAGATCAGCCTGCAGATCCACCCCATCATTACAAACACGGCCAAGCAGTGCTACGAGCGTGGGGAGAAGCCCAAGGTCACCGACTTCGGGGATAAAGTGGAGGACCCCACCTTCCTCAACCAGCTGCAGTCTGGGGTGAACCGCTGGATCAGAGAGATTCAGAAGGTGTGAACAGGAGGGGGCATGGGACACCGTTTGATTTTTGTGTTTTAGTAGCATAACATAAGGCACCATTACATTGCTAATGTATGTTAAACTTCTCCATGAAACAGTAATGTTACTGTAACATGGCTTTGATCTGCAGATAGTATTTAAAATATCTTTGCATGTATTTTTTTATTACAGCTGTTTTTTGGATCTTCATAATGTACTGTTAAAGGTTGCATTTTCAAGGTTAAAACAAAAAAGAGCGATAGCTGAACTACTTGAAACTTAAATATTTTGTTTTGACCCAACACTACCATGGTGGGTCAGCATGCAGCACCTGTGGTCTGTGCTGGGTTTCAGTAGACCTTGTCCTTACCCTTTGCTGCTACTCTTCTGCTGTTATTCAGGTGACCAAGCTTGACAGGGACCCTGCCTCTGGAACGGCACTGCAAGAGATCAGTTTCTGGCTCAATCTGGAGCGTGCGCTGAACCGCATCCAGGAAAAAAGGGAAAGCCCTGAGGTTCTTCTCACCCTGGACATCCTCAAACACGGCAAACGTTTCCACGCAACTGTCAGCTTTGACACTGACACTGGTAAGTGGGCTTTCCTGTGGGCTTGCGAACTCTTCTGTTTTGACCACGTTGTTTCATTATGTTGTGTGTTTATACTGACTTGTGATTCATTTACGAAGAAAACCAAGTGTTTTAAATCATCTTATCCTCCCTGATTGTTTATGGGAAATAATTATTTCTGTCTTATAAGGTTCAATGGGTTTTTTTGCAGGTCTGAAACAGGCTGTGGAGACTGTCAATGACTACAACCCCCTGATGAAAGACTTTCCACTGAACGACCTTCTGTCAGCCACAGAATTGGACAAAATTCGCCAGGCCCTAGTGGCCATTTTCACCCACCTGAGGAAGATCAGGAACACTAAATATCCCATTCAGCGAGCCCTGCGCCTAGTGGAAGCTATTTCAAGGGACCTCAGCTCCCAGCTTCTCAAAGTCCTGGGGACCAGGAAGCTCATGCATGTGGCCTATGAAGAATTTGACAAGGTCCGTTTTCTTCAGTAGAGCTTTTCATCTCTTTAAACTGAAAAGGTTTAACAACAGGAGATTTAATCAGATTTGAGTGGCAAAGGTAGATCGGAAAACCGGTAAGCTTGGGTAGGATGTAGAGTGGATTGATGAAAGTTTCAGTCAACAGCCAAAATTTCCTTTCATTTGTAGGTGAAAATGTCTTTGCCTGTGATGCTTCCTCAAGCTTGTTGTTGATCCCCTCCCTGTCCATTCTCTCTCAGGTGATGGTGGCATGCTTTGAGGTTTTTCAAGCCTGGGATGATGAGTATGAGAAGCTTCAGGTGCTGCTGAGGGACATTGTGAAGAGGAAGAGGGAAGAGAACCTCAAAATGGTGTGGCGCATCAACCCCGCCCACCGCAAGCTGCAGTCCCGCCTGGATCACATGAGGCGCTTCAGACGGCAGCACGAGCAGCTTAGAGCCGTCATCGTGCGCGTCCTCAGACCACAGGTACGGCACTGGGAACGAAACCCCCAAGGAGACTTGAGTTGTGCTTCCCAGATTGGTGAGGGGAACCCTCTTTAGGAGACCGGGAAAAGAATGCGAGTCCAGGCTACAGAGGTGAAGCAATCATCAGGCCTTTATTTCAGCTGAAGTCAAGGCACCATATAGCAGCATTAGAGGAAGAAAGTTTTTTTTTTCTTTCTCTACCCATTCCCCTGGAAGCGTTTTTTCTTTATAAACAGATAACAAAAAATTTGAATTCTCAGTCCTACGCACCCCCCCCCTCCCTTCCAGCAGTTGGATGACTTTCCTTTCTTGCCTGCTGCACATCTGTTATGGAACAACTTGATTTGCAGCTCCCTGCAGTCTGTGCATTGTGTCAGAATCTCAAGCACATATTGTTAACAAAAGCATTTTAAACATTAGTAACTTTTGCTAATGGTGGATGTTAGGATTGGTGCTTTGAGTACAAACATAAGCTTACAAGTGTTATAATTGCAATATTTTTTAGATCATGGTGTTGCCTGTGTGTGGCTTTCTGGTGCATGTTACAAATGGCCCAAATCATGATGGGATTTAAATTGCATATAGAAGAAAAAAAAACTAAACGTTTAGTCTAATCTTATGACGATTAATGTGTTTCTAATCTTTCCCTGTCGCTTGTTGGTCGCAGGTATCCGCTGTCCCCCAGCAGACTCCAGGGGAGGCAGTGGAGCCTCCAGACCTGAAAGTTGCAGAGGTTCTTTTTGACGCGGCGGACGCCAACGCCATCGAAGAGGTGAATCTGGCCTACGAGAATGTGAAGGAGGTGGACGGGCTGGACGTGTCGAAGGAAGGCATGGAGGCGTGGGAGGCGGCGATGAAGCGCTACGACGAGCGGATCGACCGCGTGGAGACGCGCATCACCGCCCGCCTGCGCGACCAGCTGGGCACGGCAAAGAACGCCAACGAGATGTTCCGCATCTTCTCCCGCTTCAACGCCCTGTTTGTGCGCCCGCATATTCGGGGGGCCATTCGCGAGTACCAGACCCAGCTCATTCAGCGCGTGAAGGATGACATCGAGTCCCTGCATGACAAGTTCAAGGTACAGTACCCCCAGAGCCAGGCTTGCAAGATGAGCCACGTACGCGACCTGCCTCCGGTTTCCGGCTCCATCATCTGGGCCAAGCAGATTGACCGTCAGCTGACCGCCTACATGAAGCGAGTGGAGGACGTGCTCGGCAAAGGTTGGGAGAACCACGTGGAGGGGCTGAAGCTGAAGCAAGACGGCGACAGTTTCCGCATGAAGCTGAACACCCAGGAGATTTTCGACGACTGGGCCCGCAAGGTCCAGCAGCGGAACCTGGGCGTGTCGGGCCGCATCTTCACCATCGAGAGCACCCGGGCGCGGGGCCGCAGCGGCAATGTGCTGAAACTCAAGGTCAACTTCCTCCCCGAGATCATCACCCTCTCCAAGGAAGTGCGCAACCTCAAGTGGCTGGGCTTCCGGGTGCCCCTGGCCATTGTCAACAAGGCCCACCAGGCCAACCAGCTGTACCCCTTCGCCATCTCCCTGATTGAGAGCGTGCGCACCTACGAGCGCACTTGCGAGAAGGTGGAGGAGCGCATCTCCATCTCCCTGCTGGTGGCCGGGCTGAAGAAGGAGGTGCAGGCTCTGATCGGAGAGGGCATCGCCCTCGTGTGGGAGTCTTACAAGCTCGATCCTTACGTCCAGCGTCTGGCAGAAACTGTCTTCAACTTCCAGGAGAAGGTCAGTTTTCAGCTTTCTCCCTTTGTCTTTAATAATATTATCTGGTTCTACTTTCAGGAGTTTCTTATGCATTTTGATTACCAGGGTTCAGTAATTCATTGTCACTCTTTTAGTGACAGTCGGAAAGTGATTTGCTGCTGTTGGGGATTTTCTGTTAAATGCCTGTTGAATGATGTGAGACATGTTAAGATTTTGTCTGACTGCCATGGTTATCTGAGTTCTCATGTGATAAGTAATTACAAGTTTGAAAATGTAAGTGCTGATCTTTTTGCATTTCCTTTCCTAGGTGGATGACCTTCTCATCATTGAGGAGAAGATTGACCTGGAGGTGCGCTCTCTGGAGACCTGCATGTATGACCACAAGACTTTTACCGAGATCCTGAATCGAGTTCAGAAGGCAGTGGATGACTTGAACCTGCACTCCTACTCCAACCTGCCTATATGGGTCAACAAGCTAGACATGGAGGTCAGTGAATTCAGATTTGTCTGAACTTGTTCAAACTGTGGGATGTGCTTAACTATATTCTTTGAAGATGTACTAGAAGGTTGACTAACTTGTAATAGAAGACATTTCTTACAGTTTTTAACAATAAATTGTTTTGACGTTTTTGGATGTGCTGTGTGGGCTAGCTCAAAACTACCTGTTTTAATATCTGTGCAGATCGAGAGGATCCTGGGTGTGCGTCTGCAGGCCGGACTCCGAGCCTGGACCCAGGTCCTGCGAGGACAGATGGAAGACAAAGCAGATGTGGACATGGACACTGACGCTCCTCAAGTCAGTCACAAGCCTGGAGGAGAACCAAAGATCAAGGTGAGAGTTCACGTTCACATTGTGAAGGTTGACCATATCTTTCAGAGCTTTCTGAGTGCAGGTGTGCATTGGTGTTTGATTAGGGGCTGTGCTACTACCGTGTGGTATTTAATATGATGCAGGAGTTACTTCTTGCTGCTCATACGTTGTCTTCTTTTGCAGAATGTTGTACATGAGCTGAGGATCACTAATCAAGTCATCTACCTTAACCCTCCCATTGAAGACTGCCGGTACAAGCTTTATCAGGAGATGTTTGCGTGGAAGATGGTCATCTTGTCTCTTCCCCGAATTCAGAGTCAGAGATATCAGGTTTGCAGTTTAAGTAATTATTAATACTTGACTGGGAAGCAAGTCTCAACGTCTGAAGCAAATCCTGTAAAAGTGGATTCTGTTGTGTCTAATCTGAATTTGACAACCATGTTGTGTGATACAGAAAGATTTTTACAAAAGCTTATTGCAGCTGGAAATGTGTAAAAGCTCATTCTGTTATTGATGCTTATTTTGTGTTAGTCTTTCACTTCTGAATTATTCCCAGTGTGGACATGCTTCTCTGAAATTGAATAATAAAGTAGCAGCTCAACTCAGGTTATTGAAAGTGAAGAGATTTTATTGTTTGCATGTTAACAAGTGCAGTGTGATTTTTCTGCTGTCAGGTGGGGGTGCACTATGAACTGTCTGAGGAGGAGAAGTACTATAGGAATGCCCTGACCAGGATGCCTGATGGCCCTGCTGCCTTAGAGGAAGCCTACTCTGCTGTCAGAGAGAACGTTAATGAGGTGGAGCAGTATGTGAAGGTATGGCTCTCTTTATATTTGACAGGCCTTTGTTTTGTGCCATGATCTTAGAAACTGATTTCAAATTCCAGTACTCCAGTAACCAAAACTTTAATGGTTTGCAGTTTGAGTTTATAATTTATTAAGTTTAAGTTTAAAATTCTGTTCTGAATTTTGTACTTTTGTTTTATATCTGTTTCTAAGCCTATTACTTTGCAAATCTTCTATACTTCATACCTCCTTTCCTTTTTAAAGGAAAATTATTTTGGGTATCTCTTGTTGAACTGCTGGAGAAAAACAGACAAAATATTCAAAACTAATCTGTGAAACTAAACAAACGTGTTTAAGTGTGGGCTGTCACGGTTATCTCTGAACTGTACAAAGTTAAAATAAGGTTTGTTTCTGATGCCCCGTGAAGAAAAGCAAGTAACACTTTTTCAAGGTGTGGAAAAACACTTTTCCAAACTGAAGTGACTTTCACCCACTTCAGTTTAAAGGGACATGATAAAAACTTCAAGTTTGGAGTGCAGCACTGGCTGTGATGCACCTTTTCTGTGGTGCTTCCGAACATCTGATGTCCTGGATTATAGACTATCTGACCTGCAAGCCACAGTATGTATGGCTCCAAAGCTGTGTGTCCGAACAGGTTGTTAGTAGTACTGGGGCTCCACAGGGGACTGTCTTTGCTCCATTTCTGTTCACCTTTTACACCTCTGACTTCTTCAGGTACAACTCTGAGGGATGTCATCTGCTGAAGTTTTCGGCTGCCTCTGCAATTGTGGGGTGTATTAGAGAGGGGAGGGAGGAGGAAAATAGGAGCTTGATTACCAACTTTGTGGAGTGGTGTCATCTTAACCATCTCCAGCTTAACACCAGCAAGACCAAAGAAATGATCTTGGACTTTTGAAGGAATAAGTCTCTGCTGAACCCTGTTTCCATCCAGGGTGAGGACATAGAGGGCGTACAGTCCTACAAGTACTTAGGGGTACACCTGGATGTTAAGCTAGTGTGGTCTGGTAACACTGACGCCCTGTACAAGAAAGGTCAGAGCCAGCTTTATTTTCTTAGGAGGCTCAGGTCCTTTGGTGTGTGCGGAACACTGTTACACATTTTTTTTAATCAGTGGTGGTGGCGGCCATCTTCTACGCTGTTGTGTGCTTGGGCAGCAGCATCATGACAAAAGATGCAAATAGGCTCAATAAACTCATCAAGAAGGCTGGCACTGTGCTGGGGATGAGCCTTGACCCCATGGAGGTGGTGGCTGAGAGGAAAATGCTGACCAAGCTCACAGCCATCATGAACAACACCTCTCATCCGCTTCATGGGACTGTTACTGGGCAGCGGAGCACTTTTAGCAACAGACTGCTCCAGCTACGGTGTTCAAGGGAACGTTTCCGCAGGTCTTTCCTCCCGGCGGCTGTCAGGGTGTATAACGCTGCCCTAGGCTAGGACTGTTAGCCCTTCATTTGCTCGTCTATGGACAGCATGTTGCTCCAATGTACTTTTTGGACAATCAGTCTGTATAAACCTATGCACATTTTGCACATATTCTATTGTTTTTACAGTGATTATGATCAGCACATTTTGCACACACCTATGTATTTTTTATTTATTTTTATATTTATTTTGTTGTCTTTTGTTTTATAACTATTGTGATGTCTGTTTTTGTTTGTCTTGGGCTGGACTGCTGTAACACATCAATTTTCCTACGGGCTTAATAAAGTCTAATATATCTATATCTATCTCAAGTTCCTGAAAAATATTTGCTGACGTTGTCTTTTCCCTGTCACAATTCTTCAGGTTTGGCTCCAGTATCAGTGTCTGTGGGACATGCAGGCAGAGAACATTTACAACCGTCTCGGGGAGGATCTGAACAAGTGGCAGGCTTTGCTGGTTCAGATCCGAAAAGCTAGAGGAACCTTTGATAATGCCGAGACCAAGAAGGAGTTTGGCCCTGTGGTCATAGACTACGGCAAGGTAAAATCAACTGACTGAACCTGGAGATTGTTTGACATGAATGGTTTATCTATAAAATAGTTTGGTTTGGTACCTTGTTTTTGCACCTCCAAATCATAGCTCAGTTTTTGACTCCAGTGCACTACTGCTGTTCTGTTCCTGTCACATCCTGTCAGAACAGATGAGACTGTTTCATTTTTTATTTTTTTTCCCTCTCGAAATACAGGTCCAGTCGAAGGTGAACTTGAAATATGATTCTTGGCACAAAGAAGTTCTGAGCAAATTTGGGCAGATGCTTGGACAGAACATGCAGGATTTCCACTCTCAGATCTCTAAGGTAGGCGTAAATGGCAAGTGCCTCATCATAATGAAGTACCGGTGGGCAGCTTCCTAGCATCTACCTCACTCACTTGTTTTGTTCTCACAGTCCCGCCAAGAGCTGGAGCAGCACTCTGTGGACACCGCCAGCACCTCCGATGCCGTCACCTTTATCACCTATGTGCAGTCCCTGAAACGCAAGATCAAGCAGTTTGAGAAGCAAGTCGATGTAAGGGAGGCCTCTATAAACTGAATTAGCTTTATCTTTCCTTGTATAAAAAAAACTAGTAGCATAGCTGTGCCTAAATGTATAGCTCTTGTATTGTTTCCCTGTGAACACTAGATACCAATTCTGAGCATTAGGTTTAATTTTTTTTTTTATTGGTCGCCTTGGGTCCTAGCTTTACTTCCAAACTGGTGTCCCTGTTCTGTTTGGTTTGCATATTTTCCCTGTTAGTGTTTTTTTGCCAGGTGTTCCAGTTTGTAATTATCTTCCAAAGACATACGGGTGTCTCTAAAGTGAATTGTGTGTGTATGCATTGTGTGGGTTCTGGTGTACCATCTAGGGTGTAATCCCACTTTTACAGCCTGTGCTCCTGGGCTAGACTCCAGGTTGCCATGACCCTTACCTTAGGATTAGAAGGATTTCGGCTGGATGGGTTAAGACTTCAACTTGTTGCCTGTAACCTCCTCCACTTCCTCCTTCCTGCGTCAGCTTTACCGCAATGGCCAGCGTCTACTGGAGAAGCAGCGGTTCCAGTTCCCTCCATCCTGGCTGTACATCGACAACATCGAGGGAGAGTGGGGGGCTTTCAGCGACATCATGAGGCGCAAGGACACGGCCATCCAGCAACAGGTGGCCAACCTGCAGATGAAGATTGTGCAGGAGGACCGCGCCGTGGAGAGCCGCACCACCGACCTGCTCACGGACTGGGAGAAGACCAAGCCGGTCGCTGTGAGTCTTCTCACCCGCCTCCCCTCTCCTGGGGCGAACATTTCAAGGACTTAAGTCTTTAATATGAAGTATGAGACCCTTAGTTTCTTAAAAAAGCTTTTTTGCTTAGTGGTGTACTCTTTCAAAGGTTTTTAACTAGAAAGTCAGTCTCAAACATCTGATCGTAGTGGGACAATATGCACCCTGTGCAGCATATGTGCAGCTCTGTTCAATGGCGTTTTGCTCATCACCTGTAGGGAAACCTTAGACCAGAGGAAGCTCTCCAGGCCCTGACCATCTACGAGGGCAAGTTTGGACGCCTGAAGGACGACCGAGAGAAATGTGCCAAAGCCAAGGAAGCCCTGGAGCTAACCGACACTGGGCTGCTGAGCGGGAGCGAGGAGCGCGTGCAGGTACACCGTAGCTCTGCTGTCTCACACGGTGCACACAGTCCTGTTAACACTCATCAGACCCCCTTTCACTTGTCCCTGTTTTTTTCACTCAGAGGAATGTCTGATGCACATCTGTCTCTTTACTTGTTTCTGGTGCAGGTGGCTCTGGAGGAACTGCAAGACCTGAAGGGAGTGTGGTCAGAGCTGTCTAAGGTGTGGGAGCAGATTGACCAGATGAAAGAGCAGCCCTGGGTTTCTGTGCAGCCACGCAAGGTACTGCTTTACCCTGTTGCTAAAATTAAATGCACTGTTGAATTTAGTGTATAGCTGGTCTAATTTTTAAAACCCACTGTGCTAATCATTTTTTTTTATTCTTGATTCTTTCTGTAGCTGCGTCAAAGCTTGGATGGTCTCCTGAACCAGCTGAAGAACTTCCCAGCTCGTCTCCGGCAGTATGCCTCCTATGAGTATGTGCAGAGACTGCTCAAGGGCTACATGAAGGTGAGTCTCATTCTTTGAAGGAAATTTCAAAGCTTCAGTTTTGAAGGAAATTTTAAATATTAAATTGCAGTCTTCTGTAAAAGCATAAACTCTCTAAAGAGTCTTAAATTTGTGTCTTTAATCCAAAAGTAACAATGATTTAATTTGATATTTCATAAGGCTGTGCATATGTATATAATTATCCATATGTGCCTGAATTTACTCATAAGGGGCTTAAATTATCTCTGCATTGTGGCTTGTAGATAAACATGCTGGTGATCGAACTGAAATCGGAGGCACTGAAGGACCGGCACTGGAAGCAGCTGATGAAGAGGCTACATGTGAACTGGGTGCTGTCAGAGTTAACGCTGGGCCAGATCTGGGATGTTGACTTGCAGAAGAATGAGGCTATCGTCAAAGATGTTCTGCTGGTTGCACAGGGAGAGATGGCCCTCGAGGAGTTCCTCAAGCAGGTCGGTTATGTAGCAACATAACGTGGAAGCAACATTTGTGCAAGAAAAGCCATCACTGCTCTCTTAAAGTCTTTTTAATACACAGGTGAAGTTGACTCTGGTTAAAATCCTTCCCAGCCATGAGGTGCTACCCAAGTGTTTTTCAGACTCATTTTTTAACATTAAAAAATGCATTAGATACAAGCTCAACAGTTATGACTAGAACAGAGTAATAAGATTCTTACCACTTAAGAAGAGATACTTTTGCTTTCCTTTTCTGGGACTATTTTTGCTGAAGATTTGCTTATAGAGCTTTTGACTCTTTGCTTGTAGATTCGGGAGGTGTGGAACACCTACGAGCTAGACTTGGTCAACTACCAGAACAAGTGCCGGCTGATCCGTGGATGGGACGACCTTTTCAACAAAGTCAAGGAACACATCAACAGCGTCTCCGCTATGAAGCTCTCTCCATACTATAAGGTATATCCTCCCCCATGCCTTCCAGCAGTCGCAAATCTCCTTATGTCGTGGTGTATGTATTTTTTCCTCTGTCTTTGTTAAACGCTGTATGTTTTATGGTTGGATAGGGTTAGAATTTTGCTGCATGGCATACCGAAGGGAAGACCAGCGGAGCTGCTTTGTTCCGTCTCTTCTTTGTACCCGCTGTTCACGGAATTGTCCCATGTGCTGCAGGTGTTTGAGGAGGATGCACTGAGCTGGGAGGACAAGCTGAACAGAATAATGGCGCTGTTTGATGTATGGATAGATGTGCAGCGCCGCTGGGTCTATCTGGAGGGCATCTTCACCGGCAGTGCTGACATCAAGCACCTGCTGCCAGTCGAGACTCAGAGATTCCAGAGGTGGGTAAGGATAGGGAATGGGCAGGAGTTTCCGTTGTGGTCTACGATAAAAAGTACCGAGCTGCAAAAACAGACTTCAAGAACATTGTCTGTCAAACCATTCTTTATACAGCAACTATTTAAATGATTAAAGTCGCGTGCAAACCGCTTTAATCTACACTTTCCCCCCCCCCAATGTCACACAGCATCAGCACCGAGTTCCTGGCCTTGATGAAGAAAGTGACAAAGTCCCCACTGGTGATGGATGTCCTGAACATCCAGGGTGTGCAGAGATCTCTGGAGAGGCTGGCAGACCTGCTGGGAAAGATCCAGAAAGCCCTGGGAGAATACTTGGAGAGGGAGCGCTCATCCTTCCCACGGTATTTGATTGCCACCATACCCATTTCATCCACTGCAGCAGCGGGAAGCCCTTGTAAAGCCGTCCGTGAAGCCCCTGTGCAGGATGGCCATGCAGAAGCTGCCTTAGGGCCCTTGATTTCTCTTTAAAGTAATTTTTTATCCATGTCTTATATAGGTTCTACTTTGTGGGTGATGAAGACTTGCTGGAAATTATTGGTAACAGCAAAAATGTAGCCAAACTGCAGAAACACTTCAAGAAGATGTTTGCGGGCGTGTCCAGCATCATTCTGAACGAGGACAACACCGAAGTGCTGGGCATTTCCTCCCGAGAAGGAGAGGAGGTACGAGACCGACATGGGGTGGAGGGTGTGGAACGGCGGAGTGTTTAAAGATTGAATCGCTTCCTTATTGTAGCACTGCCTTGTATCTTTTTACTTAAGATCTCCAGATTGGCTTCGACCTTTAGTCCTGTTTTTTTGTTGCTCTACTGCCAGGGTTTTAGTGCACAGTTTTCCAAATGTATAAAGATGGAACCCAACACCGATTTAAAGATGACACTGCTCTGGTGGGGGAGTGGGCAAAGTCTCTCTTATGCATCATGTGGTCATCAATACTGATATGTCTACTTTCATCTCCCAGATTATTTACAAGACCCCAGTTTCAATCACAGAGCACCCAAAGATCAATGAGTGGCTGACTTTGGTGGAGAAAGAGATGAGGGTGACCTTGGCCAAGCTGCTTGCAGAGTCCGTCACTGAAGTCGGAGTGTTTAACAAGGGCACAGCCATTGACCTGGCCACTTACATCAACTGGATCGACAGATACCAAGTATGGGTGCTTTTAGATTGCCTTTAGAGCCTACAATACGTACTCTTACTCGAACAGACTACTTCATTGTTTGTATAATCTGAGTTACTCAAGAACTTGTGAGTTTATGGGAGCTTTGTAGATACAGCTTAGACTGAAAATAAAACTAAGCTGAAAATTACGATACTAATCATTTACAGAGATTACATTTTGATCAAGTACCAAAAGTAATTTATAAGCTGTTTAAATGATGTCCGTTATGATCTGTGGAAACAATACGGTGTGTGCTAAGTCACTTGCTTTTATTTGCTGTCATTTTAGTGATGGGTATAGTTATTGTACTGATGTGCCCATAGTCTGTTTTTTCTATATCAGAGCTTCAAATTCATACTGGTAGATCGCGCTGGACTGGGAAATGAAAAAGTAGATCTTATATTATAAAAGGTTGGGCACCCCTGCTATAGAACATTGCTTTCAGATCATGGATCAGATTTGTGTAGATGTGCAATTACTAAATCATGTCACTCCCTGTTTCTAGGCCCAGCTTGTGGTTCTGTCAGCTCAGATTGCCTGGTCTGAAAATGTGGAGAATGCCCTCAACACCATTGCTAGTGCCAGTGGAGGAGACATGTCTCCCATGCAGGCGGTGCTGTCTAACGTGGAGGCCACTCTCAATGTGCTGGCCGACACTGTGCTGATGGAGCAGCCGCCACTACGCAGGAAGAAACTGGAGCACCTGGTGAGTGACCTGGAGACTCTACGGGATGGACGAGGGAGGGGTCAAAACTGAGCATTGTGCTCTTAGCATATAGAAGAGTGATATTCACATATAATGTAGTTACAAAGGCTGTTTTGCATATCCTGATGGATTATTATAGTTATCATAGACTGGCAGCATTCACGTTATTCACGTTGTTATACGTTGTTGTGATTCATTTTGGTGCTGCGGATCTGGTATGCAACCAGTGAACAGGCCCATCTTGGAAATGTAGACTTCATTCCTTTTTTTTTCCTGAACAGATTACGGAGCTTGTGCACCAGAGGGACGTCACCAGAACTCTTATGAAGAACAAGATTGACAACCCCAAGTCCTTTGAGTGGCTCTGCCAGATGCGTTTCTACTTCGACCCCAAGCAGACAGATGTGCTGCAGCAGCTCTCTATCCAGATGGCCAATGCCAAGTTTAACTATGGCTTTGAGTACCTGGGTGTCCAGGACAAGCTGGTGCAAACACCCCTAACTGACCGCTGCTACCTGACCATGACACAGGCTCTGGAGGCTCGGCTTGGTGGATCTCCCTTCGGTCAGTAGATAGCCTTTCACTTCTGGAGATATAGAGATTAATTGCCACAGTACTTGGCGCATGGCTCTTAAGCTCCCTTTTTGAGAGACCAGGTCTCATCTGCTTTTTGTTCCAGTCTGCGTAGTCAATAACATTATTAACTTTATTCTTTTCTTAGTCTTAACGCAAGTTTTATTGAGGTCTTTAACACTTTATTTTTGTGTTAATAAAGTTTTTTTTGCACTGCTGTAGGTCCGGCTGGGACAGGGAAAACGGAGTCTGTGAAGGCTCTTGGTCACCAGCTGGGACGCTTTGTGCTGGTATTCAACTGTGATGAGACTTTTGATTTCCAGGTATGTGTAAATAGTCACTTGGGCTCCTGTTTTCACCTTCCTGTATTTCAATCTTGGATTCTTTGATTGTCTTTTTTATAAGACACTCAAAATACTTCAAACCAAGTTGCTATTAATTGTTTAGGTCCAGGAAATTAGAAACCCTCCCAGCTTGCAAGATGAGCTCATCTATTCGGATTCAGAAATGACTTGTAGCAGTTGTCTTGTGTGGATGCCTGATGGCTGCTGGCTGGCAGTGACCTGTGGCTTCCTGCTCTGCAGGCAATGGGCCGAATCTTCGTGGGGCTATGCCAAGTGGGCGCCTGGGGCTGCTTCGATGAGTTCAACCGACTGGAGGAGAGGATGCTGTCGGCTGTCTCGCAGCAGGTCCAGTTCATCCAGGTTGCCCTGAGAGAACACAACAATCCCAACCGCGACCGTGGTACGTATGCTCTCCTTATGCTGTGTTTTCTCTACCTACAGAATTGCCCATTTAAATACAGGAGCTCTGTCAGGCAGAAACTGTCTTGTGCTGTTAAAGGTTGCATTCCTTCATTACAGATTCATATTTTCTTTAGAGCAATGCAAAGGAAGCAAGCACCTAGAACATTTCTCAAATAACATTTTGACGTGTTTCAGCATTTAGTTTATTTTTTTAGTTTCATCATTTTCACATTTAACAAAACCCGTGAGTAGTGTGTGTATGGTAATTTGAGTGTAATTTAAATCTCTAGCAGGCAGTCAGACCATCACCTGTGAGCTGCTGAACAAGCAAGTGAAAGTGAGCCCAGACATGGCCATCTTCATCACCATGAACCCAGGCTACGCCGGTCGCTCTAACCTGCCAGATAACCTCAAGAAGCTCTTCCGCAGCCTGGCCATGACCAAGCCTGACCGCCAGCTGATTGCCCAGGTCATGCTTTACTCCCAGGGCTTCCGTACTGCTGAGATCCTGGCCAAGAAGATCGTCCCCTTTTTCAAGTATGTCTCCTATTTTAGAATGTGGGCATGTTTGTACATGTGGAAATCTTTGATTTGGTATTAAGTGGCTTTAGTTGCCCATTTCCTTAACAGTCATAGTTTCATGTGTTTGAAAATTGTTCCTTGAGGAAATTTGCTCCAGTGATGCGCAGGAGGAGACCTTAATTTATAGGCAGTAGGAGTGAGGTTTTATGACTTTTCTGAGACATCTCTTGCCATGAGCCAACAGCTCACCCTGTTCAACATCAAACAGTGGCTCCTCTGGGGCTGCTTCTAGCTTCTATCATTTGAACCAGCCTGTCCATTCAGAATTACACCCATGCTCTGTGTTTGTGCACAGGCTGTGTGATGAGCAGCTGTCCTCCCAGAGTCATTATGACTTTGGCCTGCGTGCCCTGAAGAGTGTGCTGGTGAGTGCAGGAAATGTGAAGAGAGAGCACATCCAGAAGATCAAGAGAGAGAAGAGAGAGCGTGGAGAGGATGTGGATGAGGGAGAAATCGCGGAGAATCTACCTGAGCAGGAGGTAATGTGCCTGTAGAATCATTGACATTGGACAGAAGTAATAAATCAACACTGCTTGGCAGTTTATAAAAAAGGAAGATGTACCCGTTTGATTTTTTTACACATTTATTTCAGACCAATATAAAACAGTATTTTAACTAATCATTTGCTGCTTTTATCAAAAACTGGTTCTAACCTTAAAGAAGAACATAAAGAAATTTATGCTCTTTACAAAACTTAAAAAATGGTGGTATAACCTTAAGATCGGCAATGAGTTGAGTACACACATTAACGTGATCCTTAACTCCTTTCCAAATGTGGAAAACTTTGGGATTTAAACATCACAAGGTGGGGACCAAATGATATGTTGTGAAGCCCTGATTCTGTATTCTTAGGATTTACTTTTATAATTTGATTTATCAGATAATCCTTGAAAATTATGGTTTAAGAACTTAACATCGAGAAGGTAGATCACCATTTATTGTTTTTACAGGTGTCCTGTCATTGCTTTTAGAGATGGTCTTGACTCTTTTACAAGTATTTTGTTGAACCGATATTGGGCATCGTTCTCCTCTGCTCACTCTTTTTTAATGCAACCTCCCCTCAGATCTTGATCCAGAGTGTGTGTGAGACCATGGTACCCAAGCTGGTGGCAGAGGACATCCCACTCCTGTTCAGCCTGCTGTCAGATGTGTTCCCAGGGGTGCAGTACCACCGCGGAGAGATGACCGCCCTGCGCGAGGAGCTCAAGAAAGTCTGCGCAGAGATGTACCTCACCTATGGAGGAGGAGAAGACGTGGGAGGCATGTGGGTGGAAAAGGTACAGTCCTCCCCTATGGACATTAGTGTGTGCCATGGAGAGCCAGCTGGCTCCTTCCTCCCTGTAATGAATTGTGCATATAAAACACGTGCACCCTGCACAGCAAAAATGGAAAATTCTCATTTGAATGCTGAAAGATCAGTAAATTTATAAAATACATAAGACCCTTTGATTCATTGTCATGCGTTTAAGGATAATTGAGGCTGGACAGTTAAGTCGATACTGCAGGTATCATTTGGCTTCTAATGATTGAAATGTTAAAAGAAACCATAAGCCATCACTCTTGTTATAAGCTGTAAAATAGAAAATGATCTTCAAGGTATTAAGCAGTCGATATTGACTATTGTTAAAGAAGTGGAAATAGAATTGATATGACATTGCAGCTCCTTCAAATGGCCTAGTTCATGGTTTGGGATTGTTCTGTCTGCAGGTGCTGCAGCTGTACCAGATCACGCAGATTAACCACGGGCTGATGATGGTGGGCCCCTCTGGTAGTGGGAAGTCCATGGCCTGGAGAGTGCTGCTCAAAGCCTTGGAGAGACTAGAGGGGGTTGAGGGAGTGGCCCATATCATTGATCCAAAGGCTATCAGCAAAGACCACCTGTACGGGACACTGGACCCCAACACCCGAGAGTGGACTGATGGCTTGTTCACACATGTGCTTAGGAAGTAAGCTGAGCTGCTCTTTTGTGTCAATCTGTGGCTATTTGGCGGGGAATAGAGGTTTACAGTATAATATGTTAAGTCTTACTCCTTGATATTAGAGAGCTAAAATTATTTTTAAGGACTCTTCAGCTTTTTAGGGATCTAAAATCATGTATATATGATTAGGTATAAAATCATATGCATTCAACTTAAGGTCTACAGTTGCCATTTTACATTGTGACCAACCTGCAATTTAGATGCAGCAATCATACAGACATAAATGAAAGTGGGCAGCATGTTAGAATGTTATTTGTTCTTTGATAAAGAGTTGGTTTGAGCCCTTTTATTGAGAGCATGTTTGCTTTTGTCCAGGATTATTGACAACGTGAGAGGTGAGCTACAGAAGCGCCAGTGGATCATCTTCGATGGTGATGTGGACCCTGAGTGGGTGGAGAACTTGAACTCGGTGCTGGATGATAACAAGCTGCTTACCCTGCCCAATGGAGAACGTCTCAGTCTTCCACCTAATGTAGGTGCCCTTCTAAAAGAGAAACGCTGCCAAACACATGTTCAAGATGTTAAAAAGACCAGTGCTTTGAAATCTGCTTTGTTGTCGGAGAAACAGAAAATTTTCTGATTCAGTAAACAAAAAATATTAGATAAGAAATAGTATTCTTAAGGAATATTTTTAAATGTTTATAGAGATAGTGGCTCACTTTATCTCATTCATTAAAGAACGGGTCCAGTTGCCGTATGCTATAATCTATAATAATGGGATTTTCCTTTCACATTGTGAAAGGAAAATTAGTTGAATAAAGCAGTTCTTATAAGAGGAAAACATTTTAAAAAGTTTTGCAAATAATACTCGATTAGAAAAGTGCACCAAACTAGGTCAAGTTAATCCATCTCCATACAAAGGTTTTCTGTATGCAGTACAATAATAATTGTTTACATTTATATAGCGCTTTTCTGGACACTCCACTCAAAGCGTTTTACAGGTAATGGGGACTCCCCTCCACCACCACCAATGTGCAGCATCCACCTGGATGATATAATGGAACGGTTTCCTGTCTTTGTTTGCCTCAGGTGCGCATCATGTTTGAGGTGCAGGACCTGAAGTATGCCACACTGGCTACAGTGTCGCGCTGTGGTATGGTATGGTTCAGTGAGGACGTCCTCAGTACCGACATGATCTTCAACAACTTCCTGGCACGGCTGCGCAGCATCCCGCTGGATGAGGGAGAAGACGAGGCACAGCGCATGCGCAAGGGCATGGAGGATGAAGGCGAAGAGACTGCCTCCCCTATGCTGCAGGTACCTGTGCTTTCTCATGTGCCTTCACAGCTCTGCACCCCTGATCTGCTTCTCGAGTGCTTGGTTTGTCCACACAGCAGCGCCGCTGCTTTTGACTCCTTTCGGAATTGGGGAAACCATCGAGAATTGCTTATTCTTCTCTGCTAAATAACCAGTTACTGCTCTTGTAATCTGCCTGACTTCTGTCAGAAATCTGTGGTTTCTCTTCTTGGTAAGAGAATTCTTGATTAATCATAGGTATTGGAATACCTAAATGTTGTTTACCATTGAAATAGGTCAAGTTATAATCATACAGTTCTTTAAATTGGGGCGGTGGCTCTGTGGCTAAGGATCAGCTCCTGTGGCTGGAAGGTTGCTGGTTCGTATCCCGCGGCTGGCAGAGGAATCCCAGTCTGTTGGGCCCCTGAGCAAGGCCCTTAACCCCAACTGCTCCAGGGGCGCTCTATAATTGGCTGACCCTGCTCTCTGACCCCAATCTTCTCTCCCTGCCTGCGTGTCTCATGGAGAGCAAGGGGTATGCGAAAGACGAGTTTCTAATACAATACATTTTATATGGCCAATAAAGTGATCTTATCTTATATTGTCTACTCTCTGAAATGCAGATCCAGAGAGACGCTGCCACCATCCTTCAGCCATATTTCACCTCCACGGGGCTCGTGATCAAGGCGCTGGAGCATGCCTCCAAGATGGAGCACATCATGGACTTCACCCGGCTGCGCTGCCTGGGGTCCCTGTTCTCCATGCTGCACCAGGCCTGCCGCAACGTGGCGCTGTACAATAACAACCACCCTGACTTCCCCATGCAGATTGACCAGCTCGAGCGCTACATCCAGGTTAGTGCTGCTCTCCACACATTTGTAAAACGCTTAGCTTTCTAGAATAGTTACTAATGCAGGGAAGGTGATTGCCAAGCCACAAAAACAGATGGAGGGACATTTTGACAGTGGCATAAAATGAAAATAATAATATATAATAAAAAACACCTCCCCATCTGCTGAATTCTCAATTGTTTCGGGTTTAAGATTCAAGGTCCCTAGAGCGGTTAAAAATGTGTTTAAATAATCCTATACTTCTTACAAGTACTGAATGCAAGTTTTTATGATATTTTGTATGTATCACGATCAGTTTGATTTTAGCTGTGCATGTGTGCTTTTTATGTCTGATCTGTTCTTTTGTTTGCTGATGACTTGTATGTTATGGATTTTAATTGTATTATTTGTAACGGGGTGGGGGGGGTACTGAAGACAAATTTCCACTTTTAGTGGAGAGTAAAGTTAATCTAATCTAAACAGGCCATACCGAGGAAGCTACCTGCGTGTTCAACAGTTGATCAGTCTGATTTAATGCAGCGCCCCTGCTTCTTCTTATCTTGCTTTCCATTTGTATTCTTTCCCTTCCCTCGCTGGCAGAGGTACCTTGTGTACGCCATCCTGTGGTCGTTCTCTGGAGACGGCAGGCTGAAGATGAGAGCCGAGCTGGGCGAATACATCCGCCGCATCACCACCATCCCCTTGCCTTCTGCTCCCAACGTGCCCATCATCGATTACGAGGTGGGCGTCCCTCCCTTTTCTGCCGTCCGGTTTTATACACTGTGCACCTTCGTCCAGATGGTAGAGTTGCAGCTAGCTCCATTTTTGTTGGTGCATTTAAACATCTGACTTGAGTAGTGGATGAAGTTGTGCTTCAGCACTGTTTTCCAGTCCTGTTTAGACCTTTAGTGTTTTTATTTCACATGCTTCTAATTTGATGTGTAGACAAAATGATTGTTAATGTTAACAATTTCACAACCACCAATTCAAGCACTATTTCTGAGCCCCTGAATATCCCTGTTGACTTGGGAGTTGTCCATCTTCGTTATTCCTGGCCTGGTGTGTTTTTGATCACACAGGACAGAATTCTAACAATTAACTCTTCCACGTCATTAGCTGGAAGTCCCTCTACCTTGCGGATGAGGTTTGGCCACCCTGGATTTAACACTCCCGCCTCTCCCCTCTGTTGCGTAGGTGTCCATCACAGGAGAGTGGCAGTCCTGGCAAGGCAAGGTGCCCCAGATTGAAGTGGAGACCCACAAGGTGGCGGCTCCAGATGTGGTGGTGCCCACGCTGGACACTGTCCGCCACGAGGCGCTGCTCTACACCTGGCTGGCTGAACACAAGCCCTTGGTCCTGTGTGGCCCACCCGGCTCCGGCAAAACCATGACCCTCTTCAGCGCTCTCCGCGCCCTGCCGGACATGGAGGTGAGGCTGGGGCCTGGGTGGACATTTACGGTCGGTAGGTCTTGTCACCACCTCCGTATGAGACGTGGTTAATCACCGTTTCCGGTGTTTAGGAGTCGTCGTCCTCCTGGAATGACAGAGACTCCAGTAAGCCATTTCATTCAAGCTGTTGCAACTGAAACCTGTTCCTTAATATTTGGAGAATTACAAAAAGCACTGCGTACAGAATTCAAATAATCGTGAGGAGTTCTTGAATACAGCTCCTGATGTGATTCACCAAGATGAAGATGTTTTCTATTGCTCTTATAATGGTAAGGTGCTCCTTGGTGAGAAAAGTGTAATGTCAGAAGAGTTTTGTAAATCCTATCGCTGCCATCTGTGCAGGTGGTGGGCCTGAACTTCTCCAGTGCCACCACCCCGGAGCTGCTGCTGAAGACCTTCGATCACTACTGCGAGTACCGGCGCACGCCCAGCGGGGTGGTGCTGGCCCCCGTGCAGCTCGGCAAGTGGCTGGTCCTGTTCTGCGATGAAATCAACCTGCCGGATATGGACAAGTACGGCACACAGAGAGTCATCTCCTTCATCAGACAGGTGCGTGCGAGCTAGGGGCACCACCGACAGCGCTCCGCTCTCTCTGCAGAGGGTACCCAGGAAACATAGAGCTCTGAAGCGTTTTTTTACAAACTCTGCAATGTCTTTCAACCATGCTTACTATATAGGACATTATGTGACTGTATAGGGGTAGAGTTGGTTATATGCTCACTTGGCTATTCATGACAGAATAATGGAATTTGTTACATGCAAATTTGGTTATTCACAGTGGATCCCTGTACCAAACCCTCGTGATTGTTGAGACCCCTACTTTGTGTCTTTTTGAAGACCAGCAAGCCCTTATATTTGTTGGATTGGTGAAATAAGTAGTCTTCATCACTTAAATGTGTTGATTAGTTTTAATATTTGCCAAGAACATAGTAGGAAGCCTAAGATAATTTAAGCGGTAGGAACATACTTCGATTTGTGTGCAAGATCGCCACCCTTGGTTAATATTTCCTGGCTTTTCCTTTTCAGATGGTGGAACATGGCGGGTTCTACCGCACCTCGGACCAGACCTGGGTGAAGCTGGAGAGGATCCAGTTTGTCGGGGCCTGTAACCCCCCCACAGATCCCGGCAGGAAGCCTCTAACACACAGGTACCCTTACAGTACACCCTCTAATAAACCAATGAAACTGTTAGTGCTGCAAGATTGAACTTTCCTGCTACTTTTTGCAGTTCAGAGAATCTCCTTGCAGATAGTCTTGTAATGGTCAACAAATGCATTTTGATAGAGGGGGAATTAAGTGGCTTTCTTGGCTACTTAGGTGTAATACACATTTTGTTTGTGGGGCCAATGTAGCTAGTGTATGTGGAAGTAGTCGCTTCTGTGGGTTGTCCCCAGATTCCTGCGTCATGTCCCAGTGGTATATGTGGACTATCCCGGCCCGGCTTCGCTCACCCAGATCTACGGCACATTTAACCGCGCCATGCTGAGACTTATCCCCTCCCTGAGGACGTATGCAGAGCCGCTCACTGCAGCCATGGTGGAGTTCTACACGATGTCACAGGTGAGCCCTTCAGCTGCATGGTTTGTCCACATGTTCCAGACCTCTCACTGCTGCCGTCACATGGCAAGCACATCACTGTTCCTCCGAGATAGCTCTCATGTGGAAAAGCTTCAGGATCTCAATCAACAATGTCACATTGCTTTCGGGTTGCAGAAGGGTGCTTGAACAAGATTAGTTGTTTTTTTTAAGAGCGCAACAT
Source organism: Lepisosteus oculatus (assembly GCF_040954835.1). Lineage (NCBI taxonomy): Eukaryota > Metazoa > Chordata > Actinopteri > Semionotiformes > Lepisosteidae > Lepisosteus > Lepisosteus oculatus. Next base: position 11,337,904 of record NC_090703.1, on the reverse strand, counting down.
GAATGTCATGCTCTCTGTTACAAGAAATATAAACCTCAGAACTTCGAGTTCTCTATGGGAAAGCTGCAGGAGCAGTATTTCTAATTTGTGAATTGAGTGCTCATTTGTGCATCTTCTGAAACCTGTTCTTGCGGTTTGTTCCAGGAGCGCTTCACACAAGACACCCAGCCCCACTACATCTACTCCCCTCGAGAGATGACGCGGTGGGTGAGGGGCATCTTTGAGGCCCTGAGGCCCCTGGAGACATTGGCAGTGGAGGGCCTGATCCGCATCTGGGCTCACGAAGCACTGCGCCTCTTCCAGGACAGGTGGGTACTGCTGTTTCTTTGGGGTTCCTCATGGGAATTACAAGTAGATTCCTAATATAAGCAGGGACTGCTGCCTGAAAAACTGTGATGTACTGGACGTCATGTATGGTGCACTTCGTAATACCTACCAAGCAAAACGCAAAGTGTTAGGAATCCAGTTTTTGAAGCCTTTAGGAATGTTATACTATTGTAAAATTTAAATACTGTAATCAAGTGTTCAAAATGATTTACTAATCATTTAAAAAATTCTGAGGTTGCTTTGGATATTAGTTATGCTGTTGTCAAAATCTGAACCAACATGACTGTTTTGACTATACTTTAAGTTGATGTATGTTTTTTTCAGAATTTATAAACATTGCTTAAAGAAATAGGTTATCTGTTAGCCGAGTAATCTGTTTTTTTCTTTAGGCTTGTTGAAGATGAAGAGAGACGTTGGACAGATGAAAACATAGACACAGTGGCTCTGAAACACTTCCCCAACATTGACCGAGAGAAAGCCTTGAACAGGCCCATCCTCTACAGCAACTGGCTGTCTAAGGTACTCTCATCTAAGTTTTGTAGTTTTGTTTTTTAGAGAACTTTGATGAAGGCATACTTTTGCTATAGCAGATTGAGGGGGAAAGGAGGGATGGTCTTTGGCTCTCAACTGTGACTCATCTAAATATTTAAGTCAAACTGCAATATATATGCATTTATCATGATTTTTCTTCGTTAGGACTATGTCCCAGTGGATCAAGAAGAACTGAGAGACTATGTCAAAGCCCGTCTGAAAGTGTTCTATGAAGAGGAGCTGGATGTACCCCTGGTGCTGTTCAATGAAGTCCTCGATCACGTCCTCAGAATTGACCGGTAGGTGAAAAATGTTATCTGCACTTAACCTTTAGCGAAATGGTAGTGTTTTCTTGAATCCTGCAGCTTTGCCTATGCGCCCAAAAGAAACCTGGGACACATTGTGTTCTTTTAAATCTAGTCTTGGAGAAGCCTGTCTTCTGTGTTTGCGGTTTGCAGATATTTAATTCATTGTAATGTTTGTTACATCTTGTAAGGCCATTTTGCTTTTAAAGGTGCTATTTAGAAGTTTACCTTTATTCTAAAAATGTTTCCATATTTCCCAGAATTTTCCGCCAGCCTCAAGGTCACCTCCTGCTCATCGGAGTCAGCGGAGCAGGGAAGACCACCCTGTCCCGCTTCGTGGCCTGGATGAACGGCCTCAGTGTCTATCAGATCAAGGTGAGGGGTCACTGTGTTTGTCAGGCCACTCCGATGGGTGATGAAGCTATGAGATTATTTGTCCTGCTCTCATTTGAGCTCTCCTTTATTTAAATTTGCACTACTTCTTAAGAGTGCACACCTGAAGAAGGCTCCACGGCCTTTCCATCTTTTCAGAATGGAATAAACCTATTACTTGCGGCTTTTAAGGATATGTGATCATATGTGGTCAGTTTTTTTATTTATTATTATTTTTTATGTTTGTTGTTCATTTTTTCCAGGTATGAAACTTATTAGAAGTTATATTAATGCATGCGAATGTGTTCGGAGTGCACTGTACCGGGCTTTAACACCATGTGTTTGTGCAGGTTCACAGGAAGTACACAGGTGAGGACTTTGATGAGGACTTGAGGACAGTACTTAGGCGCTCTGGCTGTAAGAACGAGAAGATCGCTTTCATTATGGATGAGTCCAACGTGCTGGACTCCGGATTCCTAGAGCGTATGAACACTCTGCTGGCGAACGGAGAGGTCAGTGAGAGCTGTATTTTTGTTGTTGTAAAGAATTGAAGAATAATCTCCAGTTTCAGCTGCTGTGAAGTCTCTGTTCTATTTCGCAAAAACAGTTTTAATATTATTATCATATTAGTTTTGCACGTTAATCAGGAGCTGTGGGGCTTTGATAGATCACGATGTCTCTTTTATCAAAGGATAAAAGTTTTTCATAGCTGCGCCTCACTGTGTGATTCCCGTGTGGTGCAGGTGCCAGGTCTGTTTGAAGGAGACGAGTATGCCACGTTGATGACGCAGTGCAAGGAAGGGGCACAGAAGGAAGGGCTGATGCTGGACTCTCACGAGGAGCTGTACAAGTGGTTCACCAGCCAGGTCATCAGGAACCTGCATGTGGTCTTCACCATGAACCCTTCCTCTGAGGGACTGAAGGACCGTGCCGCCACCTCCCCTGCCCTCTTCAACAGGTCAGCTCTGCCAACCACTGCGAGACACTGGCAGAGCCAGGCAAATGGAGGGTTTTAATGCGATCTTGAATGTATCATTGCTTTTCTTTACACAGCACAGGATCAACACATCACATAAAACTTCAATGGATTATTTTTAATGAAATCAGAATAAACCTGAAAACCTTGTAAGGAATGTAAAAACCGAGGGGGAAAAAAAACTTGCTGTAAAATTAATATTAGGTTCATTTTAGGTCTTATTTTATATAAGAGTACTTTCCCTCAGATCTGACTGTTAATTTGTCTTAGGTGTGTGCTGAACTGGTTTGGAGACTGGTCTACAGAAGCCTTGTACCAGGTGGGCAAAGAGTTCACCAGCAAAATGGACCTGGAGAAGCCCAACTATGTTGTGCCAGACTACATGCCCATTGTGTACGACAAGCTACCCCAGCCACCCACTCACAGAGAGGCAATTGTCAACAGCTGCGTGTTTGTGCATCAGACTCTGCACCAGGTCAGTTTCGACTTGATGTTCACTGTTACCTTTTTGGAAAGGAATAAGAGCTGCAAGACAGTGCCTGAGAGTATGAATGTATTAAAGGCATTCATATTAGGAGTCAATACAGAGAGGTATTTTAAGGACAGCCAAAATGGTTTCATGACCTGTTTTATAAGGTGTGAAATAACATCATTACTTGACCCAAAACATGACTCATAATTTTCGGTTCAGAATTGGTTTTGTTCTAGAAAGCCAGTGATAAGAACAGGTGCTAAGTTTTGTTGAACTGACAGCAGATGTGGCTAACCTGTTGTCTCTTCTCTCTGCTAACGTTCAGGCCAATAACCGCCTGGCAAAGCGTGGCGGGCGCACCATGGCCATCACCCCTCGCCACTACCTGGACTTCATCAATCACTACGCTAACCTGTTCAACGAGAAGCGCAGCGAGTTGGAAGAGCAGCAGATGCACCTGAACGTTGGGCTGCGAAAGATCAAAGAGACTGTGGACCAGGTAATGTCACAATGCAATGAGGAACCCTTCTTATTCTTGAACCTCGCATATGACATCGGTAATACTGGCAAGAAATGGGAGTAGGAAACAACATGTAAATTATTGAGTACTAGCATGTTCTGATGTCTAGGGAATTCAAGCTTAATTTAGCAGATTGCTGCATGTCAAGCTAATTTTTTTTCGTCGGCAGAAGGATTATATACAAATTGTAGAACCATGGGAAGGAAATTCTAGCAAACGGTTTCTCAGTCCGGCTGAGTACATCGCAATGAGTTATGGCATTTCTGTCCTGATGCTGCAGGTGGAGGAACTCCGAAGGGATCTGAGGATTAAAAGCCAGGAGCTGGAGGTAAAGAATGCTGCTGCCAATGACAAGCTGAAGAAGATGGTGAAAGACCAGCAGGAGGCAGAGAAGAAAAAGGTAAGGCTGAAACACAGCCCATACCTTTAATCCACACTGTGAACAAAGCAGAACAACAACTTAAAAAAAGTTGAGCAAATATTGTCACGGATTATATTACACAATTTTTTTTATCTTTCCTTTATTAACTAAATAAAATGTATAACTAACTTATTTAAATATATAGATTTATGCAGTTTTGTAACTGGGCGAAACATCCAGAGACATTTTTAAAAACTCATTGGTGATGTTAGTCAGTATCCTGGTTTCTCTGTAGCAACATCAGGATGAGATCTACCCGGTTGGATAGATAGGCCAAGTAGCCTCTCGTTTGCAGTGGTTCTTATGACTGATTGCACTTCTGATTTCTTAGTAGGCTTCAACGATTTAGGTTTGGAGACATTGAGCTGTGATGTGCTCTGTAGTGTCAGTAGTACAATCTAGGTAATTTATGACCTTTGTGTGCTGTGATATGTAGGTTATGAGTCAGGAAATTCAAGAGGCTGTTTACAAGCAGCAGGAAGTCATTAAAGACAAGCAGATGAGGGTGAAGGAGGACTTGGACAAAGTGGAGCCTGCTGTGATAGAAGCTCAGAACGGTAAGACTGCCAAGCTGGAGAACTATTTGTATACAAATTTTGGCACCGATCTTTGAATTATCAACTTGCTTCCTGCAGAAGAGGAACCACTCTCTTTGGGTCCTTGTTTATCATGTTTTGCATTTGTCATCTTTAAATGAAGACAATATGATGGAGCTGTCTGTCAAAGTGCTTTATAAGTGATATCCTTTACTTTACCAGAACAATAGAACTGTAATGCATTCTAAAAAAATCCAAGTTTTGAGAAATGTGTATTATTCTCTGTGAGCTCCCTTTGTTTTGAACTACAGTTTGACTTTTTGCTGTTCAGCACCGTATCTTCGCATTTCCTGGACTGCATAATTATTTTTCAGATTGAATGTTCATTCCAGTCCTTCTGCTTAGCACTGGTTCACTTGAGACTTGGGAGTTTACCCTGTGTAGTTTTTTTATCCAATGACAAAGACTTGGGCTGTTATTGACTCCTGCAAATAAGCAACTGTTGTCCTCTGACCCTGAGCAGCAGTAGTTTTGTTTCTGGGGGTTTTATGTGACTCTCACTTCTTGAACTTTTCACCTGAGTACATATGTTCTAATCTGTTTACTGATTTTTCACTTTCTTCCTCCTGCTCCTGGTTTCTGACTTGACCTTTTCAATGCTGTCTTTTCTTGCGTGTCTTCTCCTCTGCACTGTGGCACCCCCTGGTGGCTGATGTTAGCTGTAAAATCCATTAAGAAGCAGCACCTGGTGGAGGTGAGGTCTATGGCCAACCCGCCCGGCGCTGTCAAGCTGGCTCTGGAGTCCATCTGCCTGCTCCTGGGAGAGAGCACCACAGACTGGAAACAGATCCGCTCCATCATAATGAGGGAGAACTTCATCCCCACCATTGTTAACTTTTCTGCCGATGAGATCAGGTGAATTAGAGTGGGTGAAAGCAGCTGCCCCAAGGTGTTAGAAGAGAAACTTCAATGATGGCCAGCGGATTTACTGAGTATTATGGGACTATTTTATCCCTTCGCAGTAATGGAAAGGAAAAAATGGTCTTTATCAACAACATGAGTGACATCTCTTATCTCTTTACAGTACTTTAATGTGGGGATAGCTAATCGGATTTGATTCAGTGGCGGCTTTACTCTTTTACTTAACCATTGATGCCTTAAACCTACATTTGTCGTATATGTGATAAGTGCAATTCCAAAACAAGTTTTAATGAGGTTCTAAGAAAAGAAACTGAAGCTAAGACACATTGAGCAACTGAATCCTGCAGGCTGTGAATTGAAGTTTCTCTCTCTCGCCCTCCAAAGTGGTGGCTGCACTCCCCCTCCTCTCCTGCATGTTGTTAAATCACCATCCCATTTCTCTTCCCCCCCATTCCCTAGCTGTGAGCTCTATTAAGAAGCAGCATCTTGTTGAAGTGCGTGCCATGGCCAACCCACCTGCTGCTGTAAAGCTGGCTTTAGAGTCAATCTGTCTCCTGCTGGGAGAGGAGACTAGTGACTGGAAAAAGATCAGACAAGTTATTATCAGAGATAATTTCATCACCAGCATAGTCAACTTTGTTTCAGAAGACATGAGGTATTGTTTTGTTCCCTTCATTTGTTTGTCAGACACCACAGAGTCTTTTTAACATTGCTTTGCTATTAATTGGCTGTTGCATGGCATTGATGTTTGCATGGTCACCGGAGGTGTTTTAAAATACTGCATTTTAATAATTCGCCGGGAAACCTTACAGTTCTGAATTAAGAGAGCTGCACTTGCAGTGAGTGCATCAGTAAAGTAGTTTGGTGAAGGGAAATTTTAAGGGTTTGTTTCCACTGCCTAGACACACATTTAGTGTGGTGGTAGAGAGGGTAATGTAATCCAGGCTACTCTTGAGTACCTGCAGTATAGGGCTTCATGGTACCAGGACAGATGATATGCTTTTTTTAAAAAATGTGTTCCTTCCCTTTTTTTATTACCTGTTTCTTAGCAGCGATTGTCATTAGTTTGACAATTGTGGGTAAGTGCATTAAGATGTTCAGACGCAATTCCTCACCTGGTCCATATGTGAGTTTTCTTTAAGAAGTATAAAAACTAATTTCAAGTTTCAAGTTTTTTTTTTGGTTCTCTTTTTGTGCTATTCAAACAGTGATTCAATCCGTGAAAAGATGAAGAAGAATTATATGTCCAACCCCAGCTACAACTACGAGTTGGTCAACAGGGCCTCTCTGGCCTGCGGGCCTATGGTGAAGTGGGCTATAGCTCAGGTGAGGACCTTGTCTTGACCTGTTTCCTCATCTAATAAGTCTTCTTCAAATACCTAATGTGTGGGTCTGAACTCTAAGACAGTGAGAATAGAGGGCTGTGAGAATAGATGCTCCCATTGCTCATTGTATAGTGCTGAGGGTCCTCTGGGTTTGTAGAAGTGCAGTCAGTACAGATTTGTGTTGCTTTTTGATGTGCCCGTTTTCTAGATTGAGAGGACACTGGACCAGACAAGCGGCACAGGTCTTTCTGGGAACCACACACCCTGTAAAAACCAAGCTGTTTTATGATTTGTCAGCTGAAGTGAAATTTTCTCCCCATAATGAAGATTGTAAAAGGCAAATGTGTAAATTATTAGGCAGTGAGCATCTGTTTCTCTGGTCTCCAGCTTAACTATGCTGACATGCTGAAGCGTGTGGAGCCCCTGCGCAATGAGCTGCAGAAGCTGGAGGATGATGCCAAGGACAACAAGTCGAAGGCCGAGGAGGTGGAGCAGATGATCCACGACCTGGAGTCCAGCATCGCGCGCTACAAGGAGGAGTACGCTGTGCTCATCTCGGAGGCACAGGCCATCAAAGCTGACCTGGCTGCCGTCGAGGCCAAGGTGCCGTGGAGATCTTGAGCTTGCTCCATTTGAATTATCCTTTACAAGCTAAAGAAATTTTCATTTTCTGCTCAACTTAACACATTTTAAGACTTGGATCTTTCAATAGCCTGTAAAGGTTTCCACACATTAACGTTGCATTAAGCATGGTCAGCTTTTGCCAACTCTACTGGGTAGCATTCAGAGACTAGTTATTTCGTTTTGCGGTCACATTGAAAGGGTTAAGCAGTAGTTTTCCATGCTAGTAGTAATGTGCTTCCCTCGCTCCTGCACAGGTGAACCGCAGCACAGCCTTACTGAAGAGTTTGTCCGCTGAGCGAGACCGCTGGGAGAAGACGAGCGAGACCTTCAAGAACCAGATGTCAACCATTGCAGGAGACTGCCTGCTGTCTGCTGCCTTCATTGCTTATGCTGGCTACTTTGACCAGCAGATGCGCCAGAATCTCTTCACCACCTGGTCACACCACCTGCAGCAGGCTAACATCCAGGTACCTCAATCTATCAGACACTACAGACACAGGGCCCGCTTCAGGTATTACAGAGCCAAAATCAAATTTGAAGCTGATTTGTAGTGCTTTTAAAATATCTGGTTCTATGTTCATTTCATTTAAAACCTGAAGAAACTCATAGTTCCATAGATTTTATTAAAAGCTTTTCCTGTATTCCACGGTTGCATGTACATTTTGTTGTTCTAGTCATTTTCCAGCTTTTAATCATTTGAACTTTTTTTGCTTTTTAGTTCCGCACAGACATTGCAAGGACCGAGTACTTGTCCAATGCTGATGAGCGCCTGCGCTGGCAAGCCAACTCGCTGCCTGCTGACGACCTCTGCACGGAGAACGCAATTATGCTCAAGAGATTCAACAGGTTTGTTCACATCTCGGGTGAATACAGATTATCAGTTTGCAGGCTCTTTGATAAGTGGTGTATTGTATGATAGGTTAAATAAGACCAGCGGAACTTTCTACCTATTTTTGTGGGGGAAAAAAACAAGAGAGTCCCTTGTTGACTCAATGTGCAGTAGCTCACAATTTACTTTATGAATTAATGCCTGATTGAGACGTGTTGAATGGCTCGCCAAGTGTAGGTTGACCTCTAAAGCATGGCCATCACAAGATCCAGTTAGGTAAATGTGACTCTGTCACTATCTGACTGCCACTAGGAGTCCCCAGGCACTATTGCACAACCACAAGTGCTGCCAAGGGTAGGGTGAGATTAGTCCTCCAGGCTTGTTGCCTCACAGGTCTTTGTAATACTGTTAGTTTAACTCCTGGTGTTGGAGGTGTGTTGCCTGTAATGTATTAAATAAATAGTTCAAAGATGGGTAGATTGGAGTAGTTTGCCTGCACTTTTTTGTTTTCTCCCGTGCTCATCACAGCAAGCCAAAATAAAAACACCCCACAAAATCAACAGTTCCATATTGGGTGGGTATAATAAAAATATTTGGCTTTTCTAGATTTACTATAAAACTCTTGTGAGCAAAAATTCATCTGTAAGTCATTGCACCTTGCATTCTGCCATCTAGGTACCCTCTGATCATAGACCCATCAGGACAGGCCACAGAGTTCATCATGAACGAGTACAAGGACCGCAAGATCACTAGGACCAGTTTCCTGGACGATGCCTTCAGGAAGAACCTAGAGAGCGCGCTGCGATTCGGAAACCCCCTTCTGGTGCAGGTGAGAAGGCCCTTCTGTGGCACCAAAAGAATAGTGAGGAGTATGTGTAGCCCAGGTTTATTGTAGATGACACTGCAAGAGGAATCACTGAGCACTATAATAATCGGTCTTCAGTGTGACTTTGGATAGGGATACTAAAAGCTAGATTTATAGAACAAAGTATAAGGATGTAAGTCATGTATGTCTCAACAGATATTAATTCCCTTTTCTTCCCTGTATGACATTTAAACAAGTGATTTCAGCCCTCCTTGCCATTAGTTGTGGAACTGTTTTTGGTTTCCTGGCAGGATGTGGAGAGCTATGACCCCATTCTGAACCCAGTGCTAAACCGGGAGGTTCGCCGGACTGGAGGCCGAGTCCTCATCACCCTGGGAGACCAGGACATTGACCTGTCCCCATCCTTCGTCATCTTCCTCTCCACCCGAGACCCAACGGTAAGGCATATATTCTTTCAACACTGTGTGAAAGAGTTCATTATGACCTTTCCTATTTATTGGCCCTTCTTAATTTGACTGTGTAATGAGTCATTTCTGAGAAAGTGGTTATGATGAGTTATCTACTGTACTGTAGATTTAGATATTGCATATTGGGAGTAGAAAACGTCTGTCATGCAGCTTTTCTTGCACATTTATCACAATTTTGCAGTTTTTCTTTAAATTGATCACTGCAATGCGATGCGTTTTGGCATTGGTTTTGTCCGAATACATTTTAATGACCGAGTAGGACATGAACATAGTTGCATTGCAACATGTGGCTGCCTGTATGTTTTGAAGCCATTCCAGCACTGTCACGCGCTTGTTTCTCTCTGGTCTCCAGGTGGAGTTCCCCCCAGACCTGTGCTCTCGTGTGACCTTCGTGAACTTCACAGTGACGCGCAGCAGCTTGCAGAGCCAGTGCCTGAACGAGGTGCTGAAGGCTGAGCGGCCCGATGTGGACGAGAAGCGCTCCGATCTCCTCAAGCTGCAGGGTGGGTCATGCGATGAGAAATTTTAAAGTGTTCTTCCCCGGATCGGGGAAGCTGGGTTGTGGCCAGGGTCTGACTAGTCTGCTCATGTCCTCCCCTTGCGCTGCATCTCAGGCGAGTTCCAGCTGCGTCTGCGACAGCTTGAGAAGTCCCTGCTGCAGGCCTTGAACGAGGTCAAGGGGCGCATCCTGGACGACGACACCATCATCACCACGCTGGAAAACCTGAAGAAGGAAGCGGCGGAGGTGACACGCAAAGTGGAGGAGACGGACATCGTCATGCAGGAAGTGGAGACGGTGTCCCAGCAGTACCTCTCTCTCTCCACTGCCTGTAGCAGCATCTACTTCACCATGGAGGCTCTCAACCAGGTGGGACAGCAGGCTGACACTGGAGGTACCTCTGGGGTCAGGACTGTGGGATGCGTATAAACTTTGTATAATTTTCAAATTGTGTGCACTGTTGAGTAACTAGGTCAAACATAATGACACTGTGCAAGTCAGAATACAAACACTAGTGCAGATTCTACTGTTTCTTCATTGGAGCTTAAGGTGTGACTGCAGTGGTTTCCTTGTTCCAGATCCACTTCCTGTACCAGTACTCCTTGCACCTCTTCCTGGATATCTACCATACTGTGCTGTATGAGAACCCCAACCTGAAGAGTGTGACTGACCACACGCAGCGCCTGTCCCTCATCACCAAGGACCTCTTCCAGGTATAGACCTGCATGTAGCACTCTCTTACATTGCTGCCTGGTGTATATATGTGCCTTTTTATAGCAGTCAAGTACTTATTCTAATATCGTAGAAGTCCTAATATTGCTGTATGAAAATGCACAGGGAGTCCAAGTTCTGTTGGAGCCCCTCATACTTTTGTTTCCTTCCACAGATTGCTTTCAACAGAGTGGCAAGAGGTATGCTGCACCAAGATCACATCACATTTGCCATGCTTCTGGCCAGGATCAATCTCAAAGGCATGACCAGGTAAAGAAAACTTTGTTCTTAAGCAACTCGAGGAATACCTTAGCCATCTAGGCCTGTGTTTTGGTGACTCCTATAAATTTACAAAAAAAATGTTTACCTACACTGATTAATTGCATGGTATGAGTTTAGTTTAGAAGAAGTATCTATTTTTGTTTTTTCCTCTCTTCCTAAAACCTCTTTCCTTACTTGTTGAAGAAGAATATAAACTAATCATGTTGCCTTATCCAAAATCTCAGAGGCCACAAGACTGAATTACTTCTCTGCATCTCATATTTTAATTGAATTGAAGATGCTAGGCTGATGTTCCTGAAATCAATGGCTCATCTTTTTCCTCCAGCGAACCCTCTTTTGATCCCGAGTTCCAGCATTTCCTGCGGGGGAAGGAGATTGTGCTGACTGGGACCATCTTGCCAAAAGTCAAGGGCCTGAGCACTGAGCAGACCGAGGGCATGATCAGACTGAGCCGCCTGCCTGCCTTCAAGGACATTGTCTCCAAGGTTGAGGCTGACGAGGTGAGTAGAATCTCCTTGCCATTGCAACATTAGCGGCTCATCATAGCTAATCTCCATGTCCATTTACCTACGTGGCTTATTGAATCAAGGTGTGATTGAAGTTAACATTAAACACATAACACAGAGATTGAGCCCATCTAGCTCATTTGGTTGTAAGGAGTTTATTTGTTCAAGAATCTCATTTTGAAGGAAGGAAGGCAAGTTAGGAACAATGTGGCTGGGTAACGTGCTCCAGAACCCTCTGTGTAAACCAAAGTGCCTCCTGTTCACCGGTTTTAATTCACTTCAGTGTTTCCACTGGTGTTCGTCTGGTTCATGTCTCATTTTGTTTTGTTTCCCCTTGTTTCAGCAATTCTTTATGTGGCTGGAGAGTAACTCGCCAGAGCTGTCGGTACCATACCTCTGGACTGAAGAGAAAACATCCAGTGAGTGTCCCCACTGCTGCACAGCTGATTTAAACCCCACTCTGGCTCATTGATATAGCTGGTGTTAACGTCAGTATATGTACGGTGTTTCCAGTACATGAACTGAGTGCAGAAACATTAACATCTAATGGCACAACGAGTTCAATTTATACATGGAAAAACTGTGCACGGTTTCACTCATATGGCCCTTACTCCTGCCCGTTTGCTCTCCCTGCCCAGCTCCTATTGGCCAGGCCATTCACCAGCTCCTGCTGATCCAGGCCTTCCGGCCCGACCGCCTGCTGGCCATGTCCCACATCTTCGTGTCCAAGGTCCTGGGAGAGAGCTTCATGTCCATCATCGAGCAGCCACTGGACCTCGGCAGTATTGTGGACACCGAGGTAACCTTCCTCAGTGGGTTGCCAAGGCGTTCTCTAAAACATCACATTTTATTATTGTTTTTTACATGATTTGTTCCTTACTGGTTTTTTACAAGAGGAAGAATATCAAAGTGCTCTATTATCTTGTATTTAAACCACTGACTGCAGGCAGTGAGAAATTTTATTTTCCCTCAAATCTCATTAGATACGGTGGTGTCGGCTCTGTTAGAAGCCAGCCATCACCGAACAAACATAAGTGGTCTGATAGACGTGACCCATAACTGATTCTTCAACTATAGATTTTAGTGTCATGAGACGCCATGTATTATCCATTATTCCTGTAATAAGCACTCTAGGCTTGGAGTGCACTGCTGCTGATTAAATGTTTTGTGACCTGTTTTTGTGTTGGCAGGTGAAGCCCAGTACTCCAGTCTTGATGTGCTCCGTCCCTGGCTATGACGCCAGCGGTCTTGTGAGAGATTTGGCTGCTGAACAGAACAAACAAATTACATCAGTTTCTATTGGTAAGAAAAATTAGAGGATCTAGTTTTTTTTCCTCAAGTTTTCAAATTCTGTAGGCTTTTAATCCAAAACTGAGCAAGGTATGTTGGTGTGGGATTGTATTAACAAATGGAGAAGTCTGAGATGCATTTAAAAATGTCACTTTCTTGTAGGATCTGCTGAGGGATTCAACAAAGCAGATAGGGACATCAACACAGCAGTCAAGTCTGGCAGGTGGGTGTGACAACCAGAACGTGCACTCATTTACCTCAGCAATCCTCTAGGAACTGTGCTTAAAGGCAAAATTACAAGGGTTGCCCAGTTTGTCCTCTTTGCTCTTTGTTAAAACATATTGAAGACATACATTTTGCTTATAGAATTAGATTTATCGGTTATATGTGCACTACCTTTCCAAGTGAAGTTTTATAGCACCTGAGGTTTCATCATTTCCTGGGGGACATTATTTTTTCACAAAATGTAGGATATTGCATTCTGAATGGCCATATAAGCCTAAGAGCAAGTTAGGAAAGTGTTTTTTTTTTAAAGAATGGTTTGTCCTCCAAGCAGTGTCTTTGAAGTTCTGTAGCGTGGAGGTGACTGACTTGTTTGTGGGTAAGCAATGGTGAGATCAGTGAGGCTGTGCTGTAACTGTTGGGATGATGATGGCAGGTGGGTGATGCTGGAGAATGTTCACCTGGCTCCTGGGTGGCTGATGCAGCTGGAGAAGAAGCTCCACTCCATGCAGCCCCACGCCAGCTTCCGCCTCTTCCTCACCATGGAGATCAACCCCAAGGTCAGCTGCTCTCTGGCAGTTTCCATTATTGTGTCAAATTCTGTATTTGAATTTCCTTTTCAAATGAAGGTCAGCAAACTGCCTGGTAAGGAGAAAGTGCTCGAAGAATGTGACGGTTGTAGTCACATTCTTGCAACCTCAACATGATCTGCACCACATTTTAGTATCACTTCCAAAGCTGAAGCACTTGTTTTTAATTAACTTGAGAATTCAGCGTGTGACCTCGTCTGCTGCCCTTCCTCCCCAGGTCCCAGTGAACCTGCTGCGTGCCGGGCGCATCTTCGTGTTCGAGCCACCTCCAGGCGTGAAGGCGAACATGCTGAGGACCTTCAGCAGCATCCCCGTCTCCCGCATGTGCAAGGTGAGGGCCCACTCCGACGTATCTCTGCATTACGGAACAGGAGCCCGATTTTTTTTTGACATGAGAGGTTGTGGTTGTGTTGAGGTACGAAGAAATCTCACAAATACCCACAAGCAACAGCAAACCCAGTGTGAGGAAAGGAAGACTGTCGTGTTCTTGGAGACATGTTTTGTAAAGAATAACACGGCTTCAGGAAGTTGTATGCTGATCCGATTGTCCCTGATGACATGCAGGCCCCGAACGAGCGTGCCCGCCTGTACTTTCTCCTGGCTTGGTTCCACGCCATCATCCAGGAGCGGCTGCGCTATGCCCCGCTGGGCTGGTCCAAGAAGTACGAATTTGGGGAGTCGGACCTGCGCTCAGCCTGCGACACAGTGGACACCTGGCTGGATGACACCGCCAAGGTAAGGACTGCCTGATCCACACGCATTGACACATGCCTGCCTGTTCTCCTCTGTGCCAACCTGATAAAATTGTCAATTTTCAATGTATATACTGGCCAAATTTTAACATTTGCTTATCTCATGAGATAGTGAGCTGGAATCAAATAGTTTGCTTTGAAAGGGTATATAAGGTGCCATAACTGCAGGTCTGTTCCTGCCCAATCATTTAGAATGGTATCTTAGTAATGTTCCTTCATTAGTGTTGGATTATTTCTGAAAATGAATTCCTGTCTCTATATACTTGTAACACCCGAGCCTGGATGCTAAAGAATGTACCTAACCACAGGGTCGGCAGAACATCTCTCCTGACAAGATACCTTGGGCAGCCCTGAAGACGCTGATGGCACAGTCCATCTATGGCGGGCGAGTTGACAATGAGTTTGACCAGAGACTGCTCAACACCTTCCTGGAGCGCATCTTCACTACATCCAGCTTCGACAGCGACTTCAAACTGGCCTTTAAAGTCGATGGTCACAAGGATATCAAGATGCCTGATGGCATTCGGTAATCCTGGTGTTTTGCATCCATTTAAATTCAACGTATAGCTGACATCTGTAGGACCTTAGCCACACTATGAAGGTGATGATGTGTGTTGACTCAGTGGTCCTGTCTTGTCAATTCAGG